>NW_022196903.1:23701977-23799068 GCF_008632895.1 Mastomys coucha | reverse complement strand
CCCCCGCGTGTCCCCTGTCTTTAGAAGGGTATTCAAATAAAACTTTCTACATGGGAAAAAGAGAAGGAAGAACCAGATAAAGTGTTTCAGGCCTCTTCCTTTTAACCCCTCTCCTGCACCCCACCCCATCACTGTAGGAGTCATCCTGTGGTCCCCAAGGTTATGGGATGGAGAATCCCACAAGGTCCATGCTTCTTGGTTCAGAAAGCAGTATTACCTGGGACATGCCTCCTTGAAATGCTCACCCACCTCCTCTGGTTCCGCTAGATTTTCTTGTGATGACGAAGACAGCCAAGAATCCTCCCCATCTCACTGCCCTAAGTCCCACCGTGGATGGACCTTACCACTCCATCCCTCCCTGAGCAGGGGGCTCTCTGGCACACTTCCTATTGTACCCTGACTCTGTAAACATCCCTGTTTTATGGGTGGACGTGACCTTAAAGAAGTGAGGTGCCTGAGGTCTGAGATTGTAAAGCTAGTAAGGATTTGACAGGCCTAGAATTCAAAGATAAATGAATATCTGACCCTGCACCTGCAGTGCTGGATTGCCACATGATGAATGGTTGTGTTACCCCTAGACTTAAAGCTCCTCAGTCCTTCCCACAGGAGGGGTTGGGTAGGTAAGTGGGCTATAACCATGGTGGTGGGCAGGGCGGAGAACTATGCCAACTACATATGGGCAGTGAGAACAGAGAAGAAAGATGGAGCTTTTGGCTTTGTGTCTTATTGACACTGGGAAAGCAAACTTGTTTTCACCGGGAAGGCTGAAGCATTTAGGCAAGAGGATGCTGGGGAGGAGGTCCAGCGGGGCCTTGGTACTTATCACAAAAGTGGAAGATGTGCTGGGGGACTTGACAGGGTGACATGTCAATTATGGAACCCTGTACAAACTGAAATGTGCAATGGGTAAAAAGGGAAAGAAAAATTCTTCAGACTGAAGTGGTCTTTGTTTTTTTCCTATAAGGGCAGTTAAGACAAAGGGAAATGGGAAAGAATAGGGAGTAGACTTTGAAGGTCTTGGCCACATGTGCACGTCACCCACCACATATATCTGTAGTTGCCTGTAAAGATGCTTTAAAAGGCTCTGTGATGGTTTGAATATTCCCCAAAGCTTCTGCTCTTCGGTAGGCAGGAAGACCATGAACAGAGCCATGTGAGCAGCTGTGAGGAGCTACAAAGCAGAGGGCATTCGCTCTAGCTGAGAGTGTGCTGTGCTGTACCAGCAGGGCAGAGAAGGCACACAAGGGAGTAAGGACTATTTGGAGAACTGATGGTCTAGCAGCAGGGAGGATACATGTACAACTCACCTCATTTGAGAATGTGATGTTACACCTCCCCTAGAGGCTTTTCTGCTCCACTATCTCTCCCAAATAAAAGACTGTTCTGGGCAATACTCTCCTGGCTACGTGGCTAGCCAAGTCTCTGTGACCACTCTTAAAGGGAGGAACATGCTCTTCCTCTTCTCCTGTTCCCAAGGCTGGTGCCAAATAAGCTGTGAGTTTCCCCAGTTTATCCCACTCTTTCCAATCACAGCTAATTGAACTACTTAGCTTAAAGACAGTAACATTTGCCGTTGTGAACCATTAAGGAATGTTTCTCAAGTGAAATGTTATATGTGAGGCCTGCTCTAGGATGGCAGCATGCACATACACACAAATGTGCTCACCAACACACACACACACACACACACACACACACACACACACACACACACACACACGGTCACCAACACCCCACCCCCTACCCCCCACCCTCCTGAAAGCTCCAGAAGAAGTTTTGTAGAAGTGCAGTCAGTGTCAGCCAGCCTTTCTGTACTAGGGCACCGAATTAAAACCACCACAACTTAACAGGGCCTAGATTTACAACTGTGGTGTCACTCCCTCCCTACAATGCTTTTCATCTCTGAGGTCAGAAAAGAGTGCAGAGAAGGAATGAGGAAAAGACTGTGGATTTCACATGGCAATCAAAAGTTTTTAGGGCAGGAGGAGACAGCAGAAAAGGGGGAAGAGGAAACCCCTCCCCACTCTATACTCTAGCTGCTTCCACAAGTAAGCAGGAATATACCAGGAGGGTATGGCACACAGGGCCAGAAAGAACACCCCCTCCTGCAGTATCTACATACAGCCCTAAAAGGTCCTGGAGGAAGAGCTAGGGGATCAGGAGAAGATAGCAAAGGGAGGAGCAGCCACAAGAAAGAAGGGAAAAGTGGGAAGGTGGAAGGATGACTTGAATGCTTTGGCAGAAAGACAAGACTGTGCCTTCCCCCAAGAGTGCCACCATACAGTGAGTGGAAACAGCTCCAGGCTTTGCCACTGCTTTTGCCATGCCTCATCTCTGGCTAGGGCATTCATCACTAGCTTCCTTCTTGCTCTCAAGGGCCCTGATCTAATCCTGGCCCCTGCACCATAAAGTTGCATGATCAGTGCCAACCCAGCCAGTGCTGTTTTCTGTAGGGCTAGGGCAATGGGTGCCCTTTGGGCTCTCATACCTTTCGGCATTCAGGACTGTACCACAAAGGGCCCCCCTTGAGTCCCATCTAGTAAGTGCAACCCTGTCAAGTAGCCAGTGGTTGCTGGATCACAGCTGGCTTGGGTTAACGGGAGCTGGTAGGAGGGAGAATGGGATGCTTGACTTTGAAAGGGGGACCGTGTGTGAGGGAAGCAGAGAGAGGAAAGGCATGCTGTGGGTCAGAGGTGAGGATGTGCCAAGTCTGCTCCAAACCAAACTCTGGAGCAAGTAACTGAAACATGTTTTCGTGAGCAAGGAGAAGATAAAAAAAAAAATCATTAAAAATGATTCATGTGCATAAAAGATAAGTCATAGTGATCTCCTTGGTGGGTGGGTGTAGGGTTACTAATGGCTAAGACAGGGAGCCGATCATAAACCTACCTTTGCCCACACACTGAATTATTTTAGGCAGGTCAACGACAGGGCACTAAATAGAGAACCGCAAACTGAGTTATTCCATTTTCAATTATCTCTCAGCTCTGATTATATTAAGGAGCAAGTCCCAGTGTGCGGCTAATCTGTCTTTAGCATCTCCTTGACCAAAGAGGGGCAGAGCCTTGAGGGCAAATGGGATTGCCAGAATTCAGTAATATGCTTCTTTATTCTATACACTCTATTTGCTTTTTAAAAAAGGCTTTCTTGTGAGTTTTCCATTTAAGGAAATAAAAATTATTTTAGAAAGACTGGAGTGATTTTAAATGGGAATAATAAGGAATGAACAGGTGGTGGCAGAGAGAAGACCATGCCAGTGCAATTTAGGCTACCTGATTCTGCTAGGCAACTCATCCACACTGTTCCTTCCTTCTACCTTCCCCTCTCATGTGGATTCAGGAAATACTGACTGGTTTCAGTTCTGTGCTGTGGCCCTTTCACAGACTAGGGTTCTAGCATACACAGGAAAGTTAAATATGCACAATGCACAGGAAACTGATTTTACTGACATATGGTTTATGAAAATGTTTTCTAAAAACACACCCAAATCCAGACATAAAAGTACATTTCCTGGTAAGTACATTTACCAGTAAACTAAGTAACAAGATTTTACAACATCCAAATCCCACTGTAATTTTTCAAAAAATTTCCTTTATTTTTATTTTATGTATATGGATGTTTTTACCTGAATGTATGTCTGTGTACTACATGCATGCCTGGTGCCTGCAGAGGCCAGAAGAAGTTACTGGATTCCCCTGGGACTGTAGTTACAACTGTTTGGGAGTAACTATGAGGATGTTGGAAATTGAACCCTGATTCTCTCTGGAAGAGCAGCCAGTGCTCTTAACCACTGAGCCATCTCTCCAGCCCCTTCCTAAGCCACCATAATTTCAAAGGAGTGACAAAGGTCATAGCTGCACTGGTTTTACTATGATTTGTTGCTTACATTCATATTCAAATGAAAAGCTAGGTTTTACTTATGGTTAATAAAAATAAAGATGCATTTTTCCTATGTAAATCCATTGAAGCTATAAACCCCAGCCTCAGTCATCATTGGGTGGGACAGGAGAGTTCCCTTTCTGATCCCACATATCAGTTTTGGGCATGTCATCCCGGTCTGAATGAGTAGGTGTAAATGGAGTCAGGTGAGAGGCTTTTAGGGAATGGTTTTGTAATGATTTAAAAAATAGGAATCTATAGTTTTCCCTGCCTTTGGAGAGTAGTGTATAAGCATGAGATGCCTGGAGTTATGGCAACTGTCCTGCAGCCAGGAAAGATACCTATAAATCTGATTAGGGTCACATTTCTATTAAACTAGCCCATGCTAGAGCTGCTGTACTTTTGATACCAATTTTATACACAACATGATAATCCTCACTATTAAATCTTACTTGGATAAAACAGCTTAGTGTGACCCATGAATTTTAAGCACAGTTACGTATGACCCTGAAACAAAGCGAAATCACTGGTCCCCCTAACAGGAACAGCAGGAGTTGTTGTACCCCAAACTCACCTTTGTCCTTCTTACCAGTCTCCAGCTCTGCATTGTAGAGTGGAGGGTCTGTCTAATGAGAACTGACAAGGTGTATGACAGGACGGTTGATGACATACATGGGAAGAAAGAGCTGGTCCTCAGACCTCCACTCCTCCATTCCAGGGGCAGCTGCTGAGGATGGGGGAGGCAGAGGGAGGGGAGAGGAAGAGGAAGGGAGGGACAGCTTCAAATAGTTCTGAAGTCGTGTGGCCTTCGGCAAGGTTTCAGATTCTTAACTGGTTCTGATCCAAATATCTAGGCAGGCACCATTCCAGTTCTTAAGAGAGCCTTTTTGTTTGTTTTTCCCCAGCAGCCTATATCTACCCCTATTTCCTCTCTATCTGTGTGCAAATTTCTCAATTCGTAGCTATGAATCAGACAGAAAGCTTGGAGAAGACATCAGACAGACCTTATAATCTCTGCTAATCCTGTAATCGGGAGCTAAACCCAGGACACAAATGGATTTGCAAAATAAGGATTTCAGAAACTCAAATGGCATTAGGAGGCCTCCAAGACAAATGCACGTGACAACCAAATGAGATCTATCAATACAGAGATATAGTCCACACTAAGCACCTGGAAACCGTAATGGAGCAGATGCATGGCAGAGGCTGGCAGACTCTAGAGTTGTCAGCAAAGCCATCTCCTCTTTCAAGAAGTCTTTTCTGTTTTGTATGTATTTCTAAATGGCTCTCAAAGGACACACAACAATTGTATATATTTATTGATATATGCACATATTGCATAATGATCAAATCAGGGTAACAAGCATATCTATCACTTTACAGTTTGATTGTTTCTTCTACTCTGAAGTTGGAAATGTGAGGGCTGAGGTGGCTGAGTGGGCAAAACATGTGCCGGCCAAGTCTGACAGCCTGAATTCTATCATGGAATACACATGAAGGTAGAAGGAGAAAACTGACTCTTCAAGTGGCTCTCTGATCTCTCCACACATTCCCCATGGCATGCATGCCAAACGCAGACACAGACACATACACATACACACACACACACACACACACACACACACACAGAGTTAACAAAGAAAAATGCAATTTATTATTGTGAATTACTGTCACTCTCCCATGCAACAGAACCCTAGGACTTATCTGACCCATTGACCAACATATGTCTATTGTTCCCACCCCAACAAGGCCCCTTTGGAATATTGTCTTCAATTGTTTGGGAATGGAAGAGTACGGATAAAAGGGACAGGAGAAGAGAAGGGGAGGAAAGCTCTTTGTAAAATGCAAAAACAATGAGTGGTTTCAGCAAGGTGAAGACAAGGAGGGAGTTTAGAATCGTGCTGCTCAGGACCCATGCAGAAAACTGCAGAGAAAAGCTTTCAAGGCACTGGATTCAGATTTGCCACCCACCTGACCTAGTATGGGGCAATTGCCTCTGGAAGTGGTAGGCTGGCTTACTCCACAAAGTGTGCATCTTTAGGAGCCTTCCCCTGTGTAGGTGGGCCTGAGTACATTTTGTGTGTGTACGAATTGGGGTGGGGGGTGGTGCTTCTCCAAGCTGCAAAGCTACCTGACCACATTGGGCAGAGACACTGTAACACATAAATCTTAAATGCCAGTGGCCATACTTGGGATAGAGTCTGGACCAGACATTTGCTTCAGGCAAAAGGGAAAATTTCCTTGGGTTTTCTCCTCTAAGTATCTGGATATGAAAGTAACATTACAAGGAATGGCCCTGACCAGGGTGACATCTTTGTTCCTTTTTTTGGGAGAAGACATACCCAGGAGAGAGAAGCACAAGGCAGTGCAGGGAGCCCAACTCTGCTAGCCTTCTGTTACAAGGTAGCCTATGTCAGGCTGTAGTCTTTCCCTCCACACAACACCCCTCTTTGGTGGCTTCAAGAATAAAATAAGGGCATTTAGTCTGATAAGGAAGGGGAAAAAAAAAAACCCAAATTTGTCTGATGTCACCATCCTATTCAATGGCCACTCTGCTAACAGCACGTCACTGCTTCTGTGGGCTGTGAGTTACTTTTATTCTCCAGAATGTGGATTGTGTATATAGGTGCTCTTGTATGCAGGTCCACGTGAAAACCCAAGGGTGACATTAGCTGTCTCCCTCGACTGTTCTCCTCCATCTACACTGAGACAAGGTCTATCACTGCCCTGAAGCTCACCAACTTTGCCACTCTGGCTACCCAGAACGTTCAGGGGATTTCCATGTTGAGATAGAGACAGCTCACCATTCCTACCCAGGTATTATGTGATTTCTGGGGATTCAAACTTGGGTCCTCATGATTGCATAGCAATCACTTTCTTCACTGAATCACCCATCTCTCCAGCTCACTCATTTTTAGCTTGCATTTCTGTCACTAGGTGGACATCGGGGTCTTTGATCAACATAGAGTAATTAAGGTCAATGAGATATATGGAGGTACCAAAAAACTGTGAAAGGTGAAGCCTGTATGAAAAAAAAAAGAAAACCACCAGTAATCTGAAATCGAGGTTCAGGGTCAGCTGGTGTCAGCTTGGAGGTGGGCCACTTTTTGTGGCTGTCTCAGGAAGCCAACCACTCCCACCTGCCCTCACTTGTCAGTCCACTGGTCTTCTAGGCTCACATGTGAGTGTGAGACCTTAGAAAATTCTTCAACACCTATTTAATACTTTTCCTTCCTAGAAAACAGTACTTAATGAGAATGGTCTTCTTCACCTGAAGCAAGTGAGTCAAGCTTATGTGTTTAGAAACACCATTAATAACAAAGAACATCTGAGAGGAGACAGTGTCAGGTGGGGACAGTAACCAACTCCTTAAGAGGCATTAAGCATGGGGTTGGGTAGTCACTAGTGCCTGTGCCTGGCTGTGCTTGGCTCCTATCAGCACCAGGATGCTTCTTGGTATTAGTTTGATGGAGTCTTACTCTGCAGCTGTCAGCTATGCAGGCACAAAGGGTCTTATTTCTTTCCTTTCTCAGGCATGGGACAACAGGCAGCTTTAGATGATTAGGAAATCAAATGGCTCAGGTCCTGCTGGAAGAAAGTGATGGACTGGTAAAGAAGGAAGCTCATGTGTAGTGTGGTTCCATGCCCCCAGGGGCTCTAGGGATCCCACCAGAGAGAGAAGTGAGAGTGTCCCTACTTTGCTGATGGTTGGTCTGTTCACATTCACCTCCTTTCTTTACTTCCTGCCCCTTATCTATGCATAGACACAGCCCTGAATAGATCCCACTGACTGGCACTTGGAGGCAGACTGCCAGAGCCGGGGCAGGAAGGACAGAGCTCAAGTTGCTCTATGTGTCTGGGATCCCAAGATGGTCTCTTTTTGGGGAGGGATCCCCAAGTACTCTGTGCCAGCGCCAAAGCACCACCAAATTGCTTGGCCAGAGAGGACACTGGCGGGGGAGGGAGCGAGCCCTGTCCAGTTCGCATGCTGCTCATTTGCACAAAGAGCCCTTTCAGAGTTATTGGCTGGCAGGGTTCCTCCTGGGCTTTTTTCAGTGCTTGTGCACAGAATACCAATCAAGCAGTCTCACTGGGCTGCCACACAAACTAGCCACAGTTACCAAGAAAGAGACACAGAAATGCCGGATCCTCTAGCCAGGCTCCAAGGGGGGTAGCCATACACCCTCAATTGGGTGGGGCTTCACTGCACTCACTAGAAGCAGAACCTCCTCAGTCTGGTGTCCTTAACAGAAAAAAGTTAAATGGTCCAAGACAAAAGGCTTCTAAGTGCTTCTTACTCATAGCACTTTTGGCTGGTAGTGACGCAAAATTTGAAAGATGAGGATTTATGGTGGGGTGTATGAAGGTATTCTATAGTGGAACAGAGTAAATTTTAAAAGACTCATGCTTGCCTTAATTAAAAAGAAATAAACCTACCTATTGGCTCCAGTCAATTACAGATATTGTGATGAGAGGCAGTAAATAGGAGAAAATGCACATGTGAACAGCCCAGCTAAGCAGCTGACCAGGGACTTTCCAACCTCTGTAAACACGAGTGAGGATCTAAGGACCCTAGTTCCTCACTTCAAGTCTACCAGCAGTCACATCCTCTACAATAAAGGTAAGCTTCACTAAGCACCTGTAGGTAAAAGCTGCATCTGAAAACATGGACCAAAGCGGTCTGAATGCTGAGTAAATCCAACTACCCAAAAAGGGATAAGTAAAAGGACAGAGCACCCAGGAACCTGGTGCCAGCCAACCTACCCATAGCTCATTTGATGACTCAGGGGAAGCCAGTGGTAAGGCTGGTTCTGGCATCCCCAGGGCTGCACTCCCCTCTACCTCTGAGCATTAGTACTCCTCCTCAGGCTAAGGTAGGATGCAGAGGGGGTGGTCACTTCAGAGACTGAGAGATCACTCTAGCCACATGCTATGTTGTCCTTTGATTCTCCCTCACCCCCTGAAGACCCTAGGATGGGCCAATGAATGCATGGTGGAAGAAGCCAAGTTGCTAAGTCAGTACAGAAATGACAAATGGAAGTTATACCATTCGGAACTAGGGGGATCCTAGCCATAGCTAAGGCTGACAGTGTGGGACTGAAAACAATTGATGGATAAAGCAGCTTGATGGCCAGAAATGATGATCTATCTACAAAAAAAGCAAACAAATCAAGGACATTGGCAGAGAGGAGGTAGTAGCAACATGGTGCTGCTCTATAAACTGACAGGGTAAGAATGGCTTAGAGGCTGTGGAAGAGTAGCAAGAAACTACCCAAGAGGACCCAGCAGGCCAAGCTCAAGACACTAAAAACACAGACATTCCAAATTTGATCATACCTCTTAAAATTAGCCCAAAATCGTAGCGAGTGAATGTAGACAGTATACTCCCACTTACTCACACATTCTAAATACTGAATTCTAGTAAGGGTGCCTAGAATATTCCTGGGAGAGTGGTCTTAAGCCTAGTGACTTTGTTTTCCTTAAAAACACCTGTGGTAGAGGAACAAGTTGAAGCACCTTCTCCTTAGGCAAAAGGAAAAAAAAAAAAAAAAAAAAAAAAAAAAAAAAAAAAAAAAAAAAGTCAAAGGCAACAACACAGAAAGGACCCAGGGGACCTGGGCTCCCAGGCAGACTTGATTCTCACTTGTGTGGTACCTTCTCTAGGGTGTTTTAAGTTAAATCAAGAGTTTGTTGATGGAGCTGTTTGTTCTGTTGTTATGAAAAGTTTAGAGACTGACAGCTATTAGAGAAGGGACAGGAGCAGACAGAAGCTAGGCCTCCTCTTCACCCAGCCCCAACTGTGCTTAAGCTCAGGAGCTCAGTGGGGTATTTATAGCTGCTTTTAAATTTACCCAACTCACCATAGAGAGAGGTAATGGGGCGCCCTTTACTGCTGCTAGTGGTGATTGTCCTAACATTCTTTAATTAGCAAAAAGCGTTGGCACAGCCACTTTCAAAGCATTTGATCTCACTGTCCTGGTGTTCTCTATTTCAGGCTCAACAGTCCTCACACCCTTAGCAGAAAATGCACTTTAGCAAAATTGAAAATGACAGGCACATGCAGATGTGACTGCAGGTAAGTCTGTACACCTGTGTCCACACTTCAACTCACTCCTCAAGCTCACAACCACCAGAAACCTGCACGCCTTTATGTTGCCCCATAAAACTGCCTCTCAGGAGTCTATCAGCAGGAGTTAGGAAAGTCAAAAGTGAGAACTGGAGAGATCTTGAGAAAAAACAAAACCAACAAATTGTCAACTACCTTTTCAGAGACTATAATGGAGCAGAGTTAGGACTAATGGTGTCTATGGAACGAGGGGTCCAAGCTCTTCTCCTCAGAGGCCTAAGAACAGTTTTACTACTAAGAAGGAAAACTGAGGAGGAAGGAAGGAAGAGCTGATTTTGTGCTTCCATGGGGGAATGCAATGAACACATAAGCAAATACACAAACATGGTCATCTCTGGAAATGATACAGAGCAAATAAGCGAAAGCTGGCGAATGTGATTACAACCGCTAGGAAGTTACTCTGAGTCTCTGTTGGGAGACCTGCTCCAGAAGATAGCCTAAGGATGCGGGAAAGAGCAATCTCTGTGGAAGATGGAGCAAAATCCCAAGGGAGAGAATCAATTTAAGAATATTTCCGAGTATGATGACCAGTGTAACTGTCATGCTAGAAGTATGAAGGGGTTTGATAAATGTCAGGGCTGAGGTTGAAGGAAAGGGATAAAGGCTGAGGAACTGTGGTAGGCATTTCAGTTGCTATTCAATTTATGATGAAAATGGAACATTTTAGGTAAATCAATAACATAATCTGATGTAAAGCCACCAAGATCACTTTAGTTGCTATGGAGAATAGATTACAAACAGTACAGGTTTCTACTAATCTAACAGAGATTACTTTAGCAGTTCTGAATATAATATGTTCTGGGGCCATGTGAGATGTTGACAAGTTAGTAAGCTAATATTAACTGCTGGGTATGGTGGCCCCTGCCAGACAGGCAGGCAGATTTTTTTTTTTTCGTGTTCGAGGCCAGCCTGATCTACATAGTAGTGTGTTCTAGGGCAGCCAGAGCTATAGAGTGAGATCATGTCTCAGAATTATATTAATAGCTAGAAATAGAAAAACCACTTCATGAATGAAGAATTAGAAGTTCTAAATTAGGAGCAATGCCAAGAGTAAGTGATCCCAAATAATAAAAAGATAACAGAAAGAGAATCCACTCAAAAACTGACTAGACAATAGATTTGTTTTTCTATAGTAGCTTCCATTCTAAAAACAATAACTGCACCAGGCAGAGGTGGCACATGCCTTTAATCCCAACATTCCAGAGGCAGGGGCACATGGGTCTAGAGAATTCCAGGACAGCCAGATCTGTGCAGAGAAGCTCTGCTTCAAAAAGAAATCAATCAATCAACCAACCAATCAATATAAAACAAACAAAAGCAATATATACTATTATTACTGTTTGCTGAGACCAGTTATGAATTCCAATATTTGCTTGTAGCCCAATAAGATAAAAGAAGTTACCTACTTTACGCATGAAGAATCTGAGACTTAAAGATTTACAAGTGTGTAGTACATAGGAAGCCTATCTGAGATTTAGGCTCAAGTTTGTCTGATTCCAGAGATTCCTCATAGCTACCACTGTGCTCTAATGCCTGCTAGCATGTACATGTATACACTGCACGTAATAGTGTAGAATGTAGTTAGGGTACATGAGTGGCTTCAACAGATACATCACATGCCCATCTGTGAAGCAATTAATTGTAGGTGTGGATGACCTAGTTTGCACTGATTATCCTGGTGGGCTCTAATCCAACCAGAAGTGTCCCTCTAAATTACAGACAGGAAAGGGGACAGACTGACAAGACAAGGGCTGCCTCCAGAAGTCAGGTCACTCAAGATTCTCCAAGGAGCAAAGCCTTGCTAGACTATGAGCTTTGAGCTTCTAAATCTCCAAGAGAATTTGCTGGCTGAAGTCATTGACTATTATGCGGAAATGTTTTTATGGCAGCCACAGAAATTAAGTCACTCATTACTTCTGTAACCATAACAAAACTTCTTAAACCTACCTATAAACTGGTGAACCTAATGGTTTCTAGCTCGGAACTGTATGTGTTTACAGCCTAAGTACTATCGATACCCAGAAAATGTTACTAAAGTTATTTTTCTATATACAGGTGAATAAAGAAAGTAAACCATTAGGCCTAGATGGACCAGTGTACCTGCAAAGGGGGGAGGGGTATTCACAGGCATTCTGCTGGAACTCTTTGTTTGCTGGCCCTTATGTGTGACTGTGGCAAAAATGGCATCCCAAACTTATTTTCTCCAGAAAGGAAGAGACAGCTAGCAGGCAGGAGGCCTGTCTTTTCACCCCAGTCCAAAGACACCACCAGCCCTGGTGAATCTAGTCTTAGTAGAGAAAGAGGCCTTTGTATTCTGTATAGCTCCATGTAACTTTCCTCTCTCCCTTTCTTTTTCTCAAGACGGGTCTCATATATCCCAGGCTGGCTTCAGAGTTGCTATGTAGGATGACTGTGAACTTTTAAATGCTGGGGTTATAGGTGTGTTCTACCATGGCCAGTTAATGCAGTACTTTTCCTTATGCTAGGTAGGACTGAGCTATATCATAAGCCCAGCTCTTTGTAGTGGTTATCAGCTGGCTTGTCATATTTCAGATGAAGTTTTTTTTTTTCTTTTCTTTTCGAGACAGGGTTTCTCTGTGTAGCCCTGGCTGTCCTGGAACTCACTCTGTAGACCAGGCTTGCCTCCAACTCAGAAATCCGCCTGCCTCTGCCTCCCAGGTGCTGGGATTAAAGGTGTGTGCCACCACTGCCCAGCTCAGATGAAGTTTTAGAAAATTGTTCTTGCTAGGCTCTATGGAGTGCCTCAACCCTGCCACCTTCAATACTGGGGACAGAACCCAAGGCACTGGGAATGCCATGCTGGAGATCTACCACAAAGCTATAGTATAGTCCTAGCCTACTTTGACTTCTTCCTTCTCCTCATTTTTTAAAAAAAGATTTATTTATTTTATGTATGTGAGTACACTGTCTTCAGACACCTCAGAAGAGGGCCATTACAGATGGTTGTGAGCCACCATGTGGTTGCTGGGATTTGAACTCAGGACCTCTGGAAGAGCAGTCAGTGCTCTTAACCACTGAGCCATCTCTCCAGCCCGACTTCCTCCTTCTTTAGTTTAAAAACTTTCTTTACAAGAGCAGAGATTTTAGAGAAAACAATGTTCAGAGCATCTGTGTTGCCCTGAGCCATACACTCAAGGAAGAAATGCGCTCTACTTTATGATGGTGGGCAGTGACAGCACGGCCTCACTAGGGGGTCAGCGGCAACAGGGAGCTTCCTCAAGGATGAACAGAGCACGGCCAGAGATTCCAGAGAAGAAGCATTTGCATGAGCAGAAGTGAATGAGCAACACTAGAGTCAATGTGTTCACTCACCGCCAGGAGTACTCCTATGTGGAACATTTCTTACATTTTTTTTTATCATTACAAATTCACCAACTAATATCTTTCCTTGTCTCTTTGGAGAGCAATTTTCATATTATTTTTCCTTCTTTATTTCTGTCTCTGAAATCTCTTCCTTTTCTTGCCCTTATGCTGATTCTGTTCTTGTTGGACCTCCCAGAAGGGATCCAGAAGTATATTAGAAGCAAGATGGTACCCTGCTATTGCTGGCAAACCCCACGAGGCGTTATGGACATCTAGTGGTTGCTTAGGATAATGCCTCAGGGACAGACATTCACAAAGTAGGGAGTGGGCTAGCCTGACAGACCTGGGTCCCTCTACATGAACAATTCTTTGACCCAAGAACATCAGAGACCCAAGTCACATGGAATGGCATATTAGCACTATCAAAACTCCACCTTTATCCCAAAGCAGCAGAAAATAACATGTCTGCTCACAAAGAATACAGGGCAAGGATTGGATAATATCTTCAAGCCCAGAGTTTAAAGGCCAATTAGTCACATATCAGCATATTGATAGAAGGAACTCAGAGGGACAGACTTTGCTATTAACTAGTCATGTGACTTTAGGGAAGTTACCATGCCTTTTTGAGTTTCCTTAACATCAGTAAAGCAAGAGGCCAAGTTTATATGATCTCGCTCTTAAGGATTCTTTAAAAATGAACATTCTGTGATCTATGTCCCTTTTAGTGACCAGCTCTATTCCAGTCCCATGGATGTTTACACTAAACTGAAGGGAGCATTCTCTCCTCATCTCCATGGCCTATTTCCAAGGCTAGGCTACAATCCCAAAGGATCAGCCTTCTTCCCAAAGCTGCCTGTCTGAAAAGGAGGGAAAATCATGGACTGTGAGAAGTAAAATGAAATTGTCTAGTCCACTTCCTTGATTTTATAAATCAAGGCATACTTCATTATGCATCATATCTAATCAGAAAAACCAAGCAGAACTCAGGCATCCCAACTTCAATACAAGGCCCATTCTTCAAAACTGAGCTGCTCACCTAGGCTTTGCCGAGCCTCTTGAATACACTTCAGGATTCTTTTAACACTGCCTATGTGAAATTGCCCATGTTCTCAGCCCAGTATAGTGTTCCTTCTTATTTAAGTGTGAATTGCCTTCTCTTATTTCTTAGTGGTACCACTACAGATCCAGGCACCAGCCAGAACCATTAGTTTCGAGGGGCAAAATACCACAGGGAACTCAGTTTATCAAGAGTAGAGGTTGTAGGACTGCTTCAGGTCAGGAGGACTGTAAACTGCAGGTATGGGAGCCTCTTCTTTAGTCTATCTGTAGGTTCCGGGAATTTCTGTGGCCTAGCTGGCCCATAAAGGGTAAAGCAGTTCCATGTAGCACTCCACTGAATTTGGGAACATTCGCTTTCATCAGCATCGGCCGCATTTACTACGAGATAATCTTGTTCCTATGGAGTGATTTAATCTAAATCAGCCCACCCTCCCATCTACCTTCACAATTCGGGGGCAGCAGGTGAACAGATGGGACCCCAGTTTGCCTACACAGGCAGGAAACCAGTTCAGGTAGAGCCCCTCTTCTACCCAAGGAAGGAGAGGCACCATATGCTAGTGTGCCACCCATTCCCTAGTGATACCCCCGCACCCCCCAACATCCCCGATAACACAATGCTTTCCCTGCTAAGTTGCAGCTGGGTCAAGGACAGAAGCTTTCCCCACAGATTCCTGGTGTACCAGGCTCACATTTCCTGGGTAAACAAGAGAGTGGTATTCTTCTTACACATGGGCTTTAATGAGGAATTCAAAGGATTGGAGACACATGGCTGGAATTCCAGACGTTCAAAGGTTGAGGCTAGAGGATCCTAATGAGTTCAAGACCAGTCTAGGCTTTAAAACAAAACCCTGTCTCCAAGGGAAAAGCCACTACAGAGTCAAATGGAATTTATCCTTAGCAGGAGGGTACGACTTACCTCAGTTTCTCATTTCTCCTCTTGTTCTCTCATCACAAGTGATACAAGTTTATAGGACTTACTTTCTTAGTCCTTTCTCTCACGCTCTTTCTGATTTCTCATCTACCCTTCACTGAATGTTCAGTCTCTCCTCAACCTTGCCTCCACCACTGGCCTGTGCAGTAGATACAGTGGATATTCTGTTAGGGATGAAATCACTGGTCTCATGAATTGAAGACTGACTTGAAAAGCTGACTGTCACTATCTGGCAGCAGGACTGCAAGCAAATTATTGCTGGCTGGAGCTAAGTGCCTTCACCTGGAAAATGGAGACAACAGGGGGCAGTCACTTCATGAGAGCAGTCACAGGTAAGTTCTTAGTATGGTGGGCATATAAATACCCTAACAGGGATCAGCGAGTGGAGGGTAAAATCTGACTGCATTGCCCTGTAAGAATATTCTGGGGAGCCCGGCAGTGGTGGCGGTGGCGCTCGCCTTTAATCCCAGCGCTTGGGAAGCAGAGGCAGGTGGATTTCTGAGTTCGAGGCCAGCCTGGTCTACAGAGTGAGTTCCAGGACAGCCAGGGATACACAGAGAAACCCTGTCTCAAAAAATACAAAAAGAACAACAAAAGAATACTCTGAGGAATCATGTTCACACCCAAGTGCCCTGATACCAATCTGTGTGAAGCCTGTCAGGGCTCAAATCCTGGTGCTACAACTTATTATACGTATGACTCTAGTCAAACACTTTATTCTACCCGTTCATAAAATGAATCATAAAGAAAAGGGTCAAAAATATCATGTTGATATTTCTCCTTCACAGCACATGTAAACTTCAAGGTCTTGGCGAAGGACAGGAATACTAAGTTGCGGACACTGGAACTTTCTAGGACTTGAAGAAGGTTTAGGTTTTGAAGCAGCAGATCATAATCAGATTATGGCTGTGGTAGAGTTCAGGAAATTGGAAAATCCTGGGCTTCCTCATCCTTAAGTAACAGCCCACCTGGGAACAACGGGGCTAAACAAACACACTTGTTAGATAACAGGTGGTAAGGAGGCAGTAAGGGATGAGCTGGATGGATGAGCTGGATGGATACCCCGTGCCATATTCAACTGGACTCACAGCACAGTGCTAATCTACAGATTGTTTCACCCTCACATGGCTGAGAAAAGAGGTTCTTTTACGGAGGAAATGAGTTGGCAAATGCTGACCTATGCTTTTACAAAAGCCTGTCCAAGCAGGGGCCAGAACTCCCCTTCCAGCAAGCTGCTAAGGGACTCCCAGAGAGAGGCTGGTGCACCTCAAGGGGCAGAAGGCATAAATCACCTTACTGGTCCCTGCATTACAGGGGAGGGAAAGGGGGCAACAGGGAGACAAGGCTGCAAGGCAGATCCATGAATGAACCATGGGTTGCACCATGAGTTCTGGGAGCCCACCTCAATCCTCCCCAGGTTGTCATTCCCCCAACTCCTTGAATTTGGTCTTTCTTTCCACTGTTTCCCGCCCCCACAGCCCTCATTAAGAAAACTATCATTTAAAGCCCTAGTTACTGTGGGAGAGGGGAGGGGGCAAGAAAGTGTGCGAGGGAGGGGACTGGAAGAACAGGCACAGTCTAGGGGTCTTCTGACTCAACGCAGCCCCTGTGTCTACTCGGCTGTCTGCCCCTAGGTCCCCACCATCCTGCAGATCCAAACTCTGGCCGCGCAACCAGGTACCCCGTCAGCATTTAGCAGGGGTGCGGATGACGCGGGCGCTCGCAGGAGGCCGGCCAACTGCTGCAGCCCCACTGAGGGCCGCCGCACCCCGGCCCCTGAGCCCAGCAGTACACGGCTAGAGGGTGCTGGGTTGCCCGGGTGGGGGCCGCGCAGTCTCCGCTGCAGCCCCGCACCGCTCCAGCCTATCAGCGGCCAACCAGCCACTCGCTCCGACCTGACCAAAATAGCTGCGAACGCCTGCGACTAGCGCGCAGCCCCTCACTTGACGCTCACTCCGACTCGCTCGCTCGCTTGCCCGCTTGGGCCGCTCGGATCGTCTAGAGGGGGCGGGGAGGAAGCTGCCGGGGAGGGGGAGGGGGGTGGGGGAAAAGAAGGAAGGAAGGAGGGAAGGAAGGAAGGAAGGAAGAAGCGAGGAAGGCAGGCAGCCCTCCACGACTCGGGGCTGCGCGGCGCGGGCTGGCGCGCGCTGGAAGGCGCGGCGTTAACCCCTTGAGGGCAGGCGGTAGAGGGAGAGCGGTGTTAATACATAAGAGCACTGCATCACGCTAATCTTCTCCCTAGAACAGTATGCGTCAGCAGTACATTCACGTTCTGACTGAAGGACAAAAGGATGAGAGAGCAGTCTGCGAGGCTGCCGCCTGCAACACCGCGAGCCCGGCGCGAGGAGGAGACGGTGGGCGCCGAGCGCAGGGGCCCCGCAGCTGCCACCGCCGCCGCCGCCGCTAGCCAGCGGGGACCATGTTCACCGGCTTCGGAGCGTTTCCCGCAGCCGCTACCCCCACTGCTCACGCCGCCGTCGCCAGCGCTCTGGCCGCTGCAGCAGCCCGCTGGCAGCTCCGCTGCTGAAGGCTTCGGGAGCCCCAGCGGCAAACTCGCACTCTCCGCACAAAGCCCGGGTCGGCGGCGCGCGGGGAGCCCAGCAGTGGCGGGCGGCGGCGGGCGCTTGCGCGCTGCCGGGGGCTGCGGCCGCCGCCGCCGCCGGACCCGCGCCCGCCCCCGGACTCCCTGAAGGGGCCTGCGGTGCGGGCGCGACCGCGGGCGCTGCGCGCTCCTCCGTTCGCGGACGGGGTCCCAACACCACGTCCGCGCCGCTGCCCCTCTGGGGCTGGACGGATTACCGCTCCTCGCGCCAGCAGACGGCGGGACTGGAGAACTGAGCCCAGTTTTTGTCTTTTTAACCCTTCCGAGAAGAGACGAAGAGAAAAGGGGGTGTGTGCCTAGGGAGGGCGAAGGCGCAGCGAACACCTCTTAACTCTCGCAGCCCCGCGAGCTCACGACTGCAATCAGCTGCCGCCAGCTCCGGGCGGCCGACGCCGGGAAAGCAGAGTGGAGAGCAGCGCAGCAACCAGCGAGCGCGGCCTGGGCGGCTTCGGGAGCGCCCCCGCACCCCCATCCCCCGCGGCGGCCCAGGGAGAGGGCTGGGGGCCCCGGAGACACACTTTGGCGATGAAGCGCCTTCTCCCGCGGCTGGAGCAAGCTGGTGCCAGGGTCCAAGGACAAAGCAGGGAAGCGCTGGTGGCGCCGCTTCTCGGGCTCTCGGGGGGGCATGCACCTGCATAGCCCGCCGGGCCTTGGCTCTCCCTGGCGCGCCTCAACTCCGCGGCTTCGCCGGCTCCGGATTTACTAGAAGCCATTTTGTCTCCCCCACCCCTCCCTTCCCCTCCCCTCTGCCCTCCCTGCCCCCACTACTTCCCCCTTTGTTAATTAAAACTAAAGTCAGAATGGGAACGATGAGCCCAGCTCTCGTGGAGAAAGCTTAAGGACACAGCGCTAATTCTTTCCTGCTTTCCTTCCGAGGTAGGTGAGAGCGAATTGGGTGGGGATGGTTGCAACGTGGGAGAGAGTCTTAGCTTTCTATGGGCTGGCCTTGAGGGTGGGCTGGTAGATGAGGGGCTGCTCTGTAGTTTCGCAGGGCTTTTCTAGGCCGATCTGCTTGCCTCTAATCGCCCCCTCCCCACCTCCTTCTCCAGATGGAAAGAGGAGCTCCTAGCTCACTTAAGCCGGGGTAAGGCTGGTTCTCTTTTCCAAGCCAAAATCCCAGGCGATGGTGAATTATGAACGTGCCACACCATGAAGCTCTTGTGGCAGGTAACTGTGCACCACACCTGGAATGCCGTCCTGCTTCCCGTCGTCTACCTCACGGCGCAAGTGTGGATTCTGTGTGCAGCCATCGCTGCTGCCGCTTCAGCCGGGCCCCAAAACTGCCCCTCCGTCTGTTCCTGCAGTAACCAGTTCAGCAAGGTGGTGTGCACCCGCCGGGGACTCTCTGAGGTCCCGCAGGGTATTCCTTCCAACACCCGGTATCTCAACCTCATGGAAAACAACATCCAGATGATTCAGGCCGACACCTTCAGGCACCTCCATCACCTGGAGGTCCTGCAGCTGGGCAGGAACTCCATCAGGCAGATAGAGGTGGGGGCCTTCAATGGCCTCGCCAGTCTTAACACTCTGGAACTGTTTGACAACTGGCTGACGGTCATCCCCAGTGGGGCCTTTGAGTACCTGTCCAAACTGCGGGAGCTCTGGCTTCGAAACAACCCCATTGAGAGCATCCCCTCTTATGCCTTCAACCGGGTGCCCTCCCTCATGCGTCTGGACTTGGGGGAACTCAAGAAGCTGGAGTACATCTCTGAGGGGGCTTTTGAGGGGCTGTTCAACCTCAAGTACCTGAACTTGGGCATGTGCAACATTAAGGATATGCCCAATCTTACACCGCTGGTGGGGCTCGAGGAGCTTGAGATGTCTGGGAACCACTTTCCTGAGATCAGGCCTGGGTCCTTCCATGGCTTAAGCTCCCTCAAAAAACTGTGGGTGATGAACTCACAGGTCAGCCTGATTGAGCGGAATGCTTTTGACGGATTGGCTTCCCTTGTGGAACTCAACTTAGCCCACAATAACCTCTCATCTTTGCCCCATGACCTCTTCACTCCCCTGAGATACCTAGTGGAGTTGCACCTACACCACAATCCTTGGAACTGTGATTGTGATATTCTGTGGCTGGCTTGGTGGCTTCGGGAGTATATACCTACCAATTCCACCTGCTGTGGCCGCTGTCATGCTCCCATGCACATGCGAGGCCGCTACCTGGTAGAGGTGGACCAGGCCGCCTTTCAGTGCTCTGCCCCCTTCATCATGGATGCACCCCGGGACCTCAATATATCTGAGGATCGGATGGCAGAACTGAAGTGTCGGACTCCCCCTATGTCCTCTGTGAAGTGGTTGCTGCCCAATGGGACAGTGCTCAGCCACGCCTCCCGACACCCACGGATCTCTGTTCTCAATGATGGCACCTTGAACTTTTCTCGTGTGCTGCTCATAGACACTGGAGTATACACATGCATGGTGACCAATGTGGCGGGCAACTCCAATGCCTCGGCCTACCTCAATGTGAGCTCGGCCGAGCTCAACACCCCCAACTTCAGCTTCTTCACCACTGTGACAGTGGAGACCACAGAGATATCACCTGAGGACATAACGCGGAAGTACAAGCCTGTTCCCACCACATCCACTGGTTACCAGCCGGCATATACCACCTCTACCACGGTGCTCATTCAGACCACCCGTGTGCCCAAGCAGGTGCCAGTACCCTCGACAGATACTACTGACAAGATGCAGACCAGCCTGGATGAAGTCATGAAGACCACCAAGATCATCATTGGCTGCTTTGTGGCAGTGACTCTCCTAGCTGCTGCCATGTTGATTGTCTTCTATAAACTTCGCAAGCGGCATCAGCAGCGGAGTACAGTCACAGCTGCCAGGACAGTAGAGATCATCCAGGTGGATGAAGACATCCCAGCAGCAGCAGCAGCGTCTGCAGCAGCAACAGCAGCTCCATCCGGTGTATCAGGTGAGGGGGCAGTAGTGTTGCCCACAATTCATGACCATATTAACTACAACACCTACAAACCAGCACATGGGGCCCACTGGACAGAAAACAGCCTGGGGAACTCTCTGCACCCCACTGTCACCACTATCTCTGAACCTTATATAATTCAGACCCATACTAAGGACAAGGTACAGGAAACTCAAATATGACTCCCCCTCCCTCAAAAACTTATAAAATGCAATAGAATGCACAAAAAAGAGCAACTTTTGTACAGAGTGGGGAGAGACTTTTTCTTGTATATGCTTATATATTAAATCTATGGGCTGGTTAAAAAAGATTATATTAAAATTTAAAAACAAAAAAATCAAAACAAAACTATTTTCTAACTTGTAAGTTCTATTTAAAGGGGGAGGGAAGGGAACCTTGGCAATGTTGTGGGTAGGAGCCTCAAGTCAACTGCTGAAAGGTGGAAACTGCTAAGACAAAACAAACTAAAACTACCGACACCCCTAAAGTGGCAGGGTGTGGGCTGCTGGGGCAGGAAGGTCAGCCTGCAGCTGTCAGTTTTTAGAAGATGCTTCACAGGATCTAGGAATACTATTTCTATAGACATCTTTCTTAGGCTGGGAGCTGTCTTTACAGATCTATCTTACTAAAAAAAAATAATTTAAAAAAGCATCACAAATTTGCACTGTGCCAAAAGGTTGAGAGGTGATATTTTTTTTCCCCTTTCAGAGAGACAATGGGGAAGATAGATCTGTAAATATATTTTAAGTAGGAAAACTACCAAAATTCCAACGAATCCTTCCAGGGGTTGCTTCTTTGTACATGTGCACAAGTCCTCTGGGTTTGTGCCTTCAGACTGGCATGTGTCTCCCCTGACAGTGCTTCAGGACGGCTTGAAAGGAAGAGAGCTGGCGTAGCTCTCAGTCAAATGCTTTCACATTGCACCAGATTCCTGCAGTTGGGCATAACCCACTCTGCAAGGCATGTGTCTATTCAGGGTTTCCCGGGAAGAGGCGGCCTGAAGGGGGTGCGGCACTGGGAAGAGGGAAGCAGAGCAGCAGAGGGGATGATTCACAGGAGGCCATAAATCAGCATTGTGCCGTGTCCACCTGTTGTTCCGGGTATCTGACAAATGATTGTAGACAATGATGACATTTTATGATTTTTCAAAAAAGATCTTGCTTGTTTTAAGGTGGAAAAGGAGGATAGGCTGGGAAGGGGGGGGACTTGGGGGAGTGGAAGCTTTTCTCATGCCTAGGATTTGGTGACTATTCTAAATGCTGATTCATTAGGGATTATTGCAGCTGGTGCCAACTAGTTGTGGTGATAGAGTGGGGGCAGAACATGAGTAGAGGGGGAAAGGAGAGCTAAAAAGGGCACAGGCTCAATTTAAAGAAGCCTTTGCCAACCAGGATATTACAACAAAACTGACAAGGGGAACACACAAATGAGTTCGGCATGGAGTTCTGTTGAATGGGCACCATGGAGGGAAGCTTCCCTCCCCTAGGCCTACCTCCAGTAGTTACAAGCAGGGGGCAAGATCTGTTATTCTGGTCCATTTAATGATGTAACTTTCAGTTATTATTTTAGCTTTAAGAGAAAATAAAGGGTTCAGATTTGAAAGTGGGTGGTTCGGGTGGGGGATGCCAACAAAAGAACACTGATTGTAATGTGAGAAAAGTGTATTTTTGTATTTTAATAAATATTGTTCAATTTTTAATTCAATGTCCCCAAAGGGTTAAATTGAATAAGATTCTGAACCTATACAGTCTTATAAGCATTGACCGAGTCATTTATATTTAAATGAAGGAGGTGGGGGGGAGGGAAGAGGCACGATGTGGGGAGGGAGACAATGTTAATTTTAAGTGTGGGAAAATGCTAAAAGCTGTCAACCTTCTTTAGTTTAAATAAATGCACCCCAACTCCAGTGCATCTTCCACAAGCTAAGTGTGTTAGTCCCTGGCTTTGTTGGGGATATAACCAAATTCCCCATGCCCTGGAAAAAGCAGGGGAAATGGGTCAGCCTCAGCTCCTGGGACCTGGCCAGAAGTGAACCGCCACCTCAGCAGAACCTGATGGTCAGGCAGTACTAGCTCAACCAAAGGACCCTAGGAGGCTTGGATTTAAGAGGGCCTCAGTCATGTAGTTTGGCTGCAAATTCCCACAGGCAGTGTTGCTTTATAGTCTGATATGTTTTTGGAGGAGGTGGGGGTCTGGCTCTTGAGGTTCACAGAGCAATGACTCCCAGGGAGGTTCCATGCACGAGGATCTCGTGTTTCTTCAGCACATATTTATACTAATGCAGGGAATGAGAACTGAGTGGGTGTAATCTATCTGGCACTGAGAAGGGAAAGAGGCAGGCAGCACTTTGCAGCAGTTGGCTAAGAAATGGCCAATTTTGAATCTTCCTAGGTATACAGATCATTTCTGGCTATCAGTACCTATGGCAGCACATACACTCTGGTAGGCACTTAAACGCAGGCAACAATGGCTGGTTCTCTCTGTCCTTCTTTTACTATCTATTCCTAATAAAGAAAGAAAACTGCAGCAGAGCAAAGGGTGGGACTTGGCCCAGGATCAGATGAAAATCCAAGAAATGACTGTGTTTCCTTAGTGCCACGGACACAACTCAGCCTGTTGGGAACAGCTTCCTGGGTAGACATCCTGAGGCAAGTGGGGATGAAGTTGCTGCCTCAGCACCACAAGGTGGGGCGCTGATTTCTGATTTCCTAACACCCCCTTCTTTTTTGACAGCTGCCTGGGAAGTCAGAAATTATGCAGTAACTGCAATGACAAAGGGTCTTGGCCTAAACAAAGGTCTAAGGACAGAGGAAGAGAGATGGGAAAAATCCTAAGGAGGAATGCCTTTGTCCTAGGGATGAATAGATTCTGCTCTTGGAACCTGAAGTTATGAGGGTGGGGAAAGAAGGGGGACCCTAGGCAAAAGTGTCCTTGGCATTTCAGGGGCAGCTCTTTCCCCAGTAGCTTACCCTCTGGTCTGGCACTGTCATGCAGTTAAGAGGTAGCTCGTTTTTGCCATGTAGCTGGGGTACATCCTCCCTTAAGCAGGAGCTTGGGACATTTTTTCAGAAGAGCACCGAAGTGAGGCTCTAAGGCTGCGTTAATGACTCATTCTCAAGCCTGGCCAAGCTGTAAGGCTGGTTACCTGGGAATGGAACGTGGGTTGGTAGCTCTTCAGGGGTAGTTATAGCAACACATTAGAGGAAAGACTGCAGCTGAGTATATGGGATTACAGAATTTTCATTATAGAATTCTTAAGGTCATGAAAATTATTTAGCCTAATTTTAAAAAATACTTCTGGTCAAGGAAACTGAGCACTACACAAATGGAAGGAGATATCCAAGGTCACACTGACAATGGAAGAGGTTAGACTAGAACCAGGGTCTCTTGACTTCCTAGCCAAATGTGTTTTTTCCTTTCCTAATGTGCAACTAAAACAGGACTTCCTACTTCTGTGTTCTCTTCTTCCACAAAGAAGTACTCACTTTCCGTCCCATCCAGCTCAGCTACCCTGTAAGGTCTGACCACAGCTCTGACAACAGGAGCTCCGTATATGCATAAGGGGTTAGATCCTCAGGAGTGCAAACACAGTTCCGGATTCTTAGGCCCAATGGCAGACAGAAACTGCAGAACCCCACAGAGGGTGATAGCTACAGAAGAGAGGTGAAAGTAGGCATGATGGTGTTTCCAGTGAGAAGGATGACTTGGCTTCCTTCCAACTACAGGCTGGAAAGCTTTGCAAAGTAGATGACTGAAAAGGTCTTAAAGTTCCTATTAAAGACATAATCTCCACAGGGAGTGGTGTCTGTCATTTGACCCAATAATGATGAGACTGGGATGGGAGAACAGGAGCATAGTTCCTCTCCTCTCCTCTCCTCTCCTCTACATACCTACCTAGTCTTGTCTCTTTTAAAATGTTCACATCTGTCTACTTAGTGGGGGCATGGAGTACATGTGGCTTTCAGAGGACAATTTGTGGGAGCCGGTTCTTCCCTTCCTCATGTGTGGTGAGGCTTGAACTTGGGTCATTAGGCTTAGTAATGAGTGTCCTTACCTGATGAACCATTTAGTTCTTTAATGCCACACTGTGGTTACTATTTCTATAATCTACTCCAGACTTCTTAGCACTCTTTGGTGTAATGCTGCATCCTATTATCAATGAAGGTAGACAGGCTAGTCCCTAAGGCTTAGAGACATTAGCTTTATCGTGGCTATTTAACATGTATTGAGGCCACTAACCTGCTGGGCAGAGCAACATGCAGAGTCCCTCCTGCAAGACAATTCCTATTGTGGGCAGGCAAGAGGGCCAGAGGCAATAGCCTCTGGCTTCTTTCACCGGCTGATGACTAGGGACTGGACTCCAAGCGGGCCCACCATTTCAGTGCACCAAGGCAGTAAGAAATTAGAGAAGAGAAAGAAGAGAGGACATTTATATCTAAACATGTGTTTGATTTGTCTCCTTTGCTGGCACTCAGCACACCCTTGCCACTGCCTAATACAGGCACTGTCCATGCCATTTCTAAACCCTGCCTCAGCTAAACGGCAAGGCAGCTTTTGGCTCAAAGTGACTCTTTGGTTTCTATCCACTTAGAAAGTACCCTTTCCTCTGCAGGGGGAAGAATCATTTGGGTACTGGACTGTTTCCATCTTTGCTGTAAATTAAAATAAGCAAATTACATCTTGAGCGTGTTTAAGGAATTAAAAAAATAGGCCAGCGTTGTTCCCTCCACCCTGTATATGCATGGGGGTGGGGTTGAGGAGAAGAAGAGCAGGGGTGGGGGGGACAAACGTGAAAAATGCTTGCAAACAGACTCTGGATCTGGAGCCAGTCTCCTGGGTTGAATTCCAGCTCCATCACTTCCTAGTTTTGTGACTTAGCAAACATTTAGTGTCTTCATCTGTAAATGAAGACAATATTAATTCACATGTGCTTCATGACTTCATAAGCTGCTATAAACATTGAGATTTTGTATATTTATCTCACACTTACTGTGGTGGCTGATACTGTATAGTAGGTACTTTATAGCTGGCAGTTATTTGATGATTTAAGTATGCAAACCAAAGGACAGTGCCCATTTATTACCTCTACTCTTGAATCCTGTGTCTCCTTACTTTCATTATCCCAGAGAGAAAGAATGGTTATCTGTGAGTTGGAGACAATGCTACCTACAAGCTCAAACATGGAGGAAAAGATGGTTGTATTTTGTTTTGTGTTCTGTACCTACCTAACTCTGCAGCTGGCCCACAACACTATCTTAGTCTAGGAATGATTACTTTTTTGTAAAGGCGCTTTTGCTAACAGTGATATAAAAACTGAGGAAGAACAGGACATTGCTACCTAGGAAGTCTTGGTCTTTAACAAGATGCCATGCTTCCTAGACTCTTCACATATCTGTTGTTTTCCATCAGGGGCAACAGAACCAAAATTTCCCAGGTCAGTGATAAAATGCTTCCTTATTTTAAAGCCTAACCAGGCCTGGAGATAGGAAGGAGGAAGCACCAAGATGGAGAAGCACAGAGAGAGCTACTGGGCCCTAGAAGAAAGAGAGTGAGCACCATGATTTTAGCAAGTAGAGAAAAATGAAGCTACGTGGAAGACACACAGGCAAGGAGGGGCCTGCGGTGCAGTTAAGAAGATTTTTTTTTCTTTTTTTCTTTTTTTAATTTAATTTAGTAAGCAAGGTGCTGATTGGACCAGGCAAAGAACTGTTAGCGTGACACTGATGGTATGGGGCAGAGGAGATGAAAAGCAGGAGATTGGCTTTCCAAGGGAGGCTAAAAACCAATGCTTGTTGCTTTCCTAATGAGAGTCTAGAATTAGTCTTTAAGGGTGATCATAGGTTTTATCCACTGGTACATGCCAACTTTTTTGCTGCTGGGACTTGGGCCAAACCACACCTTTTCACAAGAGTCCTGATTCTTCTCCTGCAGGCTGTCCGCTGTTGGGGAAAGCAAGGCAGTCTTCAGATGGTATTTTATCCTGGACTCTGATGGCTTTCTTGGGTCTGCTAGGAGCCCATTCCCCTCATTTCTATTAGGGTATAGTCACCAAGGAAGCAGTAGAGGCCACAGTTCAGTATTTACCCACAAGGGAAGGTATTATAGAAATTATGATGACTGAGTTCAGTGCATATGAATACTTGTAGTGAGTCAGAGAGTAGGCCTAGGCCTGTGGGGAAATGTTGGAGAAGCTGTCTTGTCAAAGCAAGTTAGCATTTGAGAAGGGAGCACCATCTCCAAGAATTTGGAACATCTATCTGGGAAGCACTGAGAGGCCACTCTTGCACCGGGTGTGAGGACTGCCGGAGCACAGTAAGACTCAGCCTTTCAAGCTCACCCAGTTATAGTACTAGAGCACTTACTATGGTCACATTATTAAATAGTAACAACAGTCCAATCTATTTGTTTCTTTAGTATTCGCCTGCCTTTTTATATGCCCACTAATAAAGACACCCTTATTACATCAGGTTTTCTTTCATAATCTCCATGATAGGGCTTAAGAAATCCGGAATGGTCCTCCCATGCAAGAATGATGGTTTTCTTTTCTCTGATATTTACATCTTATTGTCTCTCTGCAGCAACTTCTTAATCTCTTATACTTCCTTTAAGGCCTCAACTCTGGTTCTCCCAGTCTCTGAGCTGGTGATATTTTAGTCATTAGGTAAGTCACCTACCTGCTAAGTGAGTCAGCAAGCAGAGGGAGACAGGCTTTCTCACAGTTCCTTGGGCAAGGCTTGTTTTTTTTTTGGCCTTAGGCTACTTCTTCCCAGTCTTCAAGGTCTAGATTTCTTCCTTTATCTACCCACTTGTCTGGGTTCATTAATACCATTCAGACAGTTGCTCCAACTTGGGGACCCACTTCCTATAGGTAAACTGAATGAGTTACATAGACTTTGCTACATAGGCAGTTCTATCCAGGAACCAAGTGTCAGCCTTTGGTCCTGACTGGAGGAATGCTCAGTGCATCCCTTGTAAGAGCTCAGATACAGAGCTGAGGCCTCAGACAGTAGCAGCCTATTCCTGCAGCCTGGCAGCTACAGTGGTTACAAATGATAATCTATTACCATTCCAAGAAGACTTAATTTCTGGACTTAAAGGAAGTCGGATAATACTTTATCCTATTAGTGTCTGCCTGTGTGCACTGACAATGGTTTCCTTCTGACATGACAGCATATTCTTCCAATTCATCTCTTTAAGGATGGGGAGAGGGAAGTCTGGAGTATGAAAGGAAGGAGGAAAAGAAAAACACAAGGGGGAGACTGCTAGAGGGACCAGGGAAAGGAAGACTACTTTTGCCCCTATTAAAAACAAGGTACGCAGTGCACGCCACAGTTACCTCAAAACATATCTACATCTGGTGTATGCATATCAGTTTGGCTCTGAAGCTACAGAGACATATGACTATAACAAGACCAAAGTGTTGGCCCATTCAGGTTTTTCTTTTTTAAGTCCACTATGTCAGCATAGAGCTTTTCCTTGCCTCAATCCCTTTCTCCTCCTTGTGCAAGCATATATCAACTCTGGGTGATGTCATCTTCACATCATGGGGGTTTTATCAAGGCTAGCTAACCTTGGGGTGACAATGGAAATTAAGACAGCATGGGCTTATGTTTTTTAATGTCAAAGATGCAAACATAGTTAAGAGTACGCTCCAAATTTACTAGAGAGTTTTGTTGAGCTACCCCAATTTATTTATGAAGATGACGACGAATGAAACCCAACGGGATGTGATTTGCTATTATCATGAAGACCGGATTTCTGGTCAGTCCAGCAGGGTCACCATAATGTCCAACTCCATGGGGTGCCATGTATGGAATGGCAAGGTAACTGGTGACCCTTGGAGCTTGCAATTCTGTGCAGTCTCCAATAGTTCCTTTGCAGGGGGCAAAGGAAGGACTGTCCCACCAGCTCTCTGAGTTATGCTTAATGAGCCCAATGGTATCCACTCCAGAGTTCATCCAGTTAAGAGGTGAGAAACCAGGCAACTTTCCTTTCTTACAGTGTTAAGTGTTCCAGGGCATGTGGGTTTAGTGGCAGTACAAAACAAACAATGAAAGGGACCTTGCTGCATAAGTGTTCTTCCCCTTCTCTCTAAATTGGTGGAGGGCAGCAGGACAACACCTGCCTCTGGACAGGGAAGGCTCGACTGGTCTTTTTGTTGTTGTTGTTGTGAGCTGAGCCATTTTTATAGCCTGGAAAGGCTAAACTGTATTAGAGTTTGCTCAAGGTCGTGAAGGCTGCTGGAGAAGAACAGTCTGTAGTCCTGACTGTAGTCCTGTATGTCCCTGGCCTGTCCTAGTGCTGTATAGCAACGAGAATGAGGTCCTCAGAGGCAATGCTTGTACTGACTTGGGGACATACTCTAAACCATGGGGGCAATAATCCTCTCTTGGGAAACAGAGTAGCCCTAGCTATAATTCTATCACATATTTAATCACAATGTGCCTCCTTTGTTGTGGTTTCTTATGGAGTCCCAGTAGAAACGTTCTAAAACAATAGACACTTGCAGCAAAGGCTCTATCTTGACCAAGTTAATTTAGCAGATATTTTCCGTCTTGGATAGGGTGGAGTTGCTTCTTTTTTCAGCTTCAAAGCTGAGTAGAGAGGGGAGGTGGGGAGTGCAGAGAAATAAAGAGGAGGGCGGGGGCTTCAAGCAAATGAGTTTCCATCTATTAAGGAGTGGTAATTTCTGCTAGTTCCCCTAGAGACTGGTCCCCTTCAATAATGGCCTGACTCTAATGATTCCCACTCTTAAGCTACAGCCTGTGTTATGCTGGTGTTGGACAAACTGTGCCAGAAAATTCCCTTTCTCTCGGAGGAGCTGCTATCATTATGCAGGAGAGATTAGCCAGCAAGGAGGATGTGTTCTTGGTACTGAGCTAGGAAGACAAGCAAAGAGAATGCTCTTCTCTAGAAGGCTTGATACAGTTGACTAGGAACCCCCCATGACCCTCTTGTCCCACTCAAAAGTGGAGATGAGAAGATGGTGATAGGCAAAAAGGATTCCCTAGGATAGTGCACCTGGGGAGTGGCCCGTGAAAAGACAAGCTGATGAATCTCATGTGAGGAAAGCTTGGCTTATTGGCTAGGAGGGAAAGGCAAGTCTTTGGGGTGTGGTGCAAGCGTAGGTTCAATGGGTAACAGCTGGTGAACACACGAGTTATAAAATGGGCATAAGTTTTTTGGGAGGAAGGGAAATAATTTTTAGGTCTCTCTACCAGTCATTTCTAGGGCAGACACACATGGATGTGTGTGGTCTAAGAACTCTGGAGTCAAGATCACAGCTGTCACTGAGGCTGGAGAGACAGTTAGTGAAGGTATGTGAGCTCATCTCTGTTTTAACACACTGGATTCTGGTTAGAGCTAATGTGGCTCTAGCTGTTGTGGAAACCACTGCCAGTCGGTCTTGACGAGGGGAGTAGGGAGTCCCCTTATTTTGTCCCTACTGGCTTTCCTGTGATAGAGAAGTATGCTTCCAGAGGCTGCTTTGCCAGATGTGTCAGCAGGCAGCCTGTCCAGAGAGCCTGCAGTGCAGACAGATGCCCTGGGCCGTATTCAGGATGGCAAGACCCTTTATGGTACTGCGGCTCAGCTCTGGGGCAGTGCCAGAGCGGCAGGGTAATTTTCCTCAGCCAGATCCATTCCCCCCAAACCTCTTCAAATATGTGGGCCACAGAGGGAGGCAAATATAATTAAATTACTGTCATGGACTGCCCATCCTAGGCAAGGGCTAAAAACCGGTTCATGCTGACATGCAAACCCATCTGTGTACTGAAAGCATGTGTGTCTTCGTGCTGAGCTGTCGGCAGCTGGAAGGGGCTGGCAGTGCCTAGGGCTGGACAGTTATCTGGCCCTCTTTGCTGCATTAAGGCAGAGTCAACAATCCAACCTGGGCCCCATACAGCTCCACTGACCTTTTCCTTTTCATTTTAGATGACTGAGTGGCACCCCGCCCCTTTCTGCATCAATTCATTTATCCTCAGACACCTCTGTTGTTGGCACTCAGGACTTTCCCGTAAGGCTGTGTCCTGCACTGTGCTGGGAGAAAAGCATAAAGCTGCTGGGAGATACAATTCACGAATGCACCGGCAGGTTTGTTTGACTTGGCAGGAGATACAGGGGTCTCCCGGGCAACTCACAGAGTGCTACTTCAGCAGTTCCCTACTGGCAATGGCTTGCTGGATAGAGAAATCTTGTCAGGTGCCAGAGTATAGCACAAAGTTCCTCTCTCCTTTCCATGCACAAGTGCCACTGTGGTATAGGACCTGAGCATTGAAGTCAAGGAAGGCTGGGCTAAATGCTAAATCCCATGACCCTCTTGTCCCACTCAAAAGTGGAGATGAGAAGATGGTGATAGGCAAAAAGGATTCCCTAGGATAGTGCACCTGGGGAGATGGCTCGTGAAAAGACAAGCTGATGAATCTCATGTGAGGAAAGCACTGGCTCATTGGCTAGGAGGTAAAGGCAAATGAGTGATGTCTTAGGTGGGCCTGCCAACCCTATAAGGTTACTTTATCTCCCTCATGGAAGTTCAGGCCTCACTGCTCCAGTCTGTATACTCCATAAGTATATAAATGCTGCTACTGGAGCTAGAAGAGGACTTCCCTCTGCTGGTGGGAGGCAGCCTGTGATAGAATCTATGGACTGGTGAAAGCAGACAAAGGGCAGCACAGTAGCTTTGCCACTGCAGCCAAACCAAGAGTCAGTGGTAGAATATTTTCTCAACTTTCCCCCAGAGGAAACAGAGGAGTCCTAAGTCTGAGACTGTGGGATACAACACTTGGAGCCTGAGAGGTGGTCCTGTACTCGGCCATTAGGAAAGCTTCCTGGGAGACTAGTTGTCTTCACATCTTCTCATATCCAGGGCATCCTGGCATCAGGCAGATACCTAGATGGCTATAGTATAGTGCAGGTGGCTGTAGAGCCCTTGTCGGTCCCTTTCAAGGCAGGCTTATGGAATCGGTGGCAAGGGAGGGAAGAACCTCCCTATCCTGAAACGGAAGCCTCTAAGATGGCAAGCAAAGGAGGCAGTGACTCTCCAGGAGGCTTGCTGTCCTGACATTGCACTGAGCATTTCAGGGCTATTCTCTGAGACATAATAGGGGTGGGGGTGGAGGTAGATGGGTGGGTAGAGATGGTATATCTGACACATGTATTGCTGGCTAACAGTTTGGCTGTGAATCTGATGGTTCCTTTAAGGAACGATGATAAATACTGTCTATTCAGATCCTTGGGATCTACCCCAACAACCTGGACTATGTCTGTAGGTTGCCTGCAGTTCAGCATTTCTATACAACTAGACTTAATGGATTAAGAAGAGCCAGTAGATTATGTTTCCCGTGGTTAAGAGGTTAAATGCCCATTGTAGCAGGAAGAGAAAGTGACATCTAATTCTAGATGATGAGATCCAAGCAGCCACAAAGAACAGAACTGACCACACCGTTGAGATCTACTATGTGGCTTTATAGAAATAAGATTCCTGGGTGTTCTACTATGACAAAGAGTACTTCCTCTGTACCAAATGAGATAAAAGATGCCAGATTGCAGCCCTTGGCTTCAGGTAACTGTTGCACTGTAGCAGAGCAAGGCCTGTTAACCCTACACCACTAGCACAACCTCCTTCCACTTAGACGGACACTGCAGAGTGGACATAGGCACATGCCTCTTCAGGCCTTTATTTCAGTAAGGATGTTATTGGGCAAAATATTTTACCATTACCAGTGACGGAAGCTATGTTTACCCGACAGCAAACACACCACGTGCTGTACAGAGTGGAAAATATTTTCCTTGATGTTTCTCTACAGGAGAGTTTTGCTTGAGGGTTCTGTTCTTCCTTACCTCAGCAGCCTGGGACTAGAGGAGTTCTCTCATGCAGAGCAGCTGCCATGGCCTCCCTCCCTGCAGTAGGCTGGTTGCAGAGATGACTGTGAAGTGTCACTCAGGCAGAGTCTGATAGATTAGGCTCTGCCTCCTATGTAGTTTACAGTCCTGCTGCTCAGCAGTGAGCTATCCTGGGAAAAGGTTGAGGGCTGTCCTGAGGTTGCTGCTACATTTCTTCCTCTATGAAAGGTCAGCCACAACCCTCCTCATGCTTGTTATAGTGGCTTACTTTCTGTTAGAGGGGGATAAGGTACACAGGATCTAATTGATTACAATAGTGTGCAACTACTACCTTTAACACATTAAATATCCTGAGAAAATGAGCAGTGTTTTGAAAAGTTGCCAAAGTCTGTAATGACTGGAAAAGGAAGAAGAGGAGGTAGGAGGAGGATGAGGAGGAGGAAGAGGAGAAGGAAGAGGAGGAGGAGAGGAAAAAGAAGAAGAAGAGGTAGGAGGAGGAAGAGGAAGAGGAGAAGGAGAAGGAGGAGGAAGAAGAAGAAGATCAATCAGTTCCTGATACTTACCTTTCTCTGGATTCTCTTGCAGCTCATACTAATGCTAAGGAAGCAGAGTGGGTGTGGGTAAGGTGACCTGCAAGTCTAGATTAGTGCTCACACCAGCTGGAAAGCATTTCTTACACAGTATGAACTTGAGCCTTGCCCTGTCCTTGTCCCTTGCGTTCAGTTCATTTTGTCTTTAAAATCACACAGGAAGCTTAATGTGCTAGAACATGAACTAACCATGTGTTGTCTCCATTTTGGCCCAGGCTGACCTGTAGGCAAGTCTGTTTCGGGCTGCCACTTCATCTCAGGAAAACAGGGCAGGAGAGGGGATAGGAGTGGCAGACGTCTCTGGGTATGGCTGGGGCCATCTGCACTACTGTGAATCAAGGTTGGCTCAGACAGAAGGCGCGAGGGAGGAGGTGCAGCTGCTGATGGCTCAGACAGCTTGGACCTGTCCAGGCAAACAAGCCGCTCAAGTGCAAGAACAGCCAGCCAAGTAGGCAGAGCACAGATACGGACTTAAAGCTTGAAATCTGACAAGATACAGAAAGGGGGTAGGAAGCTGTGCGGTATTTCAACAGTGCCTGGCCTTCCCTGTCTCTCACTGCTGCGCCAGGGTCCTCTGCTACCGAAGAGTGGGATGTGAGGCTTAGGAACTAGGGCTTGGAGGCAGATAAGCATTCTTTGAGCTAGAATTTAAAACTGTCATTCCAGGAACTATAGAGTCATCTCTGGATGATTCTTTCTCATCAGTATCTCTGAAAACAAAATTCAGCTCTTGTCTATAGCTACATCTATCTCCTCTATGCTTCTGTGTTCAAGGTTAAGCAGTGGGCATTGGGTATGCTGGTTTCTACCTGCCACACTGCTAATGACACCATACGAGGACCCATCTCAGAACCACCTAAGGAGGGAAGACAAGGGTGCTCTGTTCTCTTGTGTGTAGGGAGCCCACATAGGCTGTTTAGGGAATGAGGCGCTATTTTGGTTCCTTCTACTGAAGACTCTTGAGGCAATGCTTCCCTCTCTTAGGTGCACATTAGCTGTACTGCGGGAATCATTAGGTACTAGTGTTTAGGTATTTTTCTCTTGGAACTGCTCCTCAGTTTTCTCCACTTTCCTTTAGTCTACCTTTGCTACACATTAAAACTAAACTAGCATTTTAAACTTTAGGTCACATTGCAAGCTTAGAGCTGGCAAAAAGGACTTCATTATTATTAAATCATCCAGGAGATTAGAAAGCTCTGCTCTACATTCGAGAAGGCAAGGAGAAGACTGGTCAGACTGATAGCCACTGGTTACAGAGGCATGAGCTACTGCTCAGAGCCTTCCTTCAGGTTCAGCAGGAGTCACTTCTAAGAGAGCTAGCCAGGTATCAATGACTGTCCTAGGAAACAAAGGAGGCACCATCTACAAATGTAGCATCTTCTTCTGAGGCCAAGTCAAGGGAGGAAAGATAGCTAGGCCCAAGAAAAACAAATGAGAGGAACTGACATAGACTAACCTTTATTCCAAACCAAGGAAGAGAACCAAATCGCTTCCTTCTCTGTAACGGTTACACAGGAACTTTCCTAGTCAGCCAACAGGTTCCTTTCCTGGTGAACACAGGGCAACTCCAGATTGCCCTATGGTTTAGGTTCACAGGCCCAAGTAAAAGGTGGACCAGTTTTTAAGTGAGGCTTCTGGCTCAAGGCAACTGCACTCTTGGCCTTAGCCCTTCCTTGGTATCCATTAATTTGCTTTTCTGTTGCTATGGTAAAACACCATGACCCAAAAGAAACTAGGGGAGGAAAGAGTTCATTTGCTTACACTTCCAAATCACAGTGCATCCTTGAGAAAGCTAGGGCAGGAGCAGAAGGCAGGGACTTGGAGCTAAGAACTGAAGTAGAGACCATGGAAGAATGCTGCTTACTGAAACGTTCCCTACTATGTGCTCAGCAAGCTTTCTTATATAGCCCAGGACCACCTGCCCATGGATTGCACTGCTCACAGTAGACTGGGCCTTTCCACATCAATCTGTAATTAAGAAAACATCCCACAGATGTATCTATAAGACAATCTGATGTAGCAATTCCTCAACTGAGATTCCTTCTTTCCAGATATGTTTAGGTTTGTGTCGAGTTGACAAGAACTAACCAGCACACCTGGCCTATTTATTTATTTGCATGCTTTTGTGAACCCCGTTGTGTGACCAGGGCAGGTCAAGTGCAAGAGAAAAATAAAGACTTGATCCTGCCCTTGAGGTTATTCAGCACATCTGAGATGGCTAGGGTGGGAGGGATGACAGCAGGGGTCGGGGGTATACATGGCAGGAATGTGTGCTTAGAGCAAGCCAGAAACGGGAGAAATCTCAGCTTCCATCTGCTCAAAGAGTTTTATGGAGAAACGCAGTGTAAGGTATATAATAGGCTTGCAGAGTACCCATTGTAGTGTAGTTAGGGAGAGGACAGGAGGAAATTTACCCAGTTCGGACTGTGAACACAGACAATATGAGTATATTGTTAGGGCCAAGACTGTCTTTCAAACCTGTAGGGAGCCAGAGATGTCCCAGTCCTTTGGCACAGGCACAGGGTGGGTAGATGACCTCAACACTTCTCAGGCAGGCATCTGCTAAAAGGACTGCCCTGGGAGTTGGAGGCCTGGCAGCAATGCTCTCAGTAAATACTCTGGTAAAACTGTATTTATTCTAGTCTGATAAGTGACCTAGACCGCCCGTAGTCTTACCCCCTCCATAGGGCCCTATAGCAACACACAGATTAGCTTAATGTTTAAGTGTAAGTCACAGAGCCCCCTGAATAAAGATTAGCCAACAGCTTGCTTTTGAATGAAGAAGTGCTTAGCTGGGGTCCTAATCAAGGCCATGGTGCAAATGTAGGATAGAAGCTCCAGTCTTTGTCCAGAACTCCATTTAATTTGGCTGCACAAGCTGCTATTGGTCTCACCTACTAAGCAGCCAGAACAAAATAGCACTTGGGAATTAGGACAATGTTGAGGACACGCACGCACGCACGCACGCGCGCGCGAGCAGGGGAAGAGAATGTGGATGGACTTCCGGGAATGGAGGTTGGGTACAAATTTCAGGACACACCAGTAGTAGCCAGACACCAGTGTGTAAAGCGCTTCAAGGAAATGAGGACTTTCTTCTACCACGATAACAGAATAGCCGCAACCATCATTTATTCCTCTGGTGTGGCCAGAGAAGCTCTCAGGATGGAGTGCAGCATTGGCAAGGGGTAAGGCGGGTCAGCTCCAAGCACAGCAGCTCTCCTAAAGAGTTGTAGGGAACGCACAGAGTGTCTACTTGGCTACTCCTCAATTCAAATCTAGAGGCAGAACTAGGTTGTTCTTTGTGTCTGTCCATCCTGTCCCCAGGTGTGCACTGTTTATGAGCTGGAGAGATCAAGTTTATGCTGATAGAAATCCAAAGTCATGAACAAGGGCTATGCTGATGAGCTAGGGTGAGGTAGTCTGAATTTAATCTCCAAATAAGCCAGTAGTTCTTAACCTTAGGTGCATATAGGAATTCCTTAGGGATGGGGTTGGGGGGAAGGTGTTAAAAATCTTAAAAATATTTTAATTATACAGAAACTTCTGTGAAAACAAAAATCTGGACTTCTGAAAGTAGAATACTAATGAGTACTCCATAAGCCATCATAGAGATCCAATAAAGTCTTCATCGTTCTCTCTCCCCGCTTTCTTTGCTTCAGCATTTTAAAGTCTATCCTAGCCATGGTGCCACTTCAGCTTTACATACTTCAGTATGCATCTCTAAAAATACTCGGTCATTTCCTTACATAACCACAATGCTATTATCACACCTACCAAAATTAACAAAGCTTTCCCTGGGTATCAGCTAATGCACCTGGGGAACTTGGGAAAAAAAAGCCTCAAACCAAAAAACCTGGTGGTTGATGAAGATAGAGTCTCTGGAGGTCCAGGCATTAGTAGCTTCTCTGTGCCTCCCTGACCCATGTGTGTTGCCAGGGTGATGAATGACTGCCATGGTCATACAGGATCCTGCCATGGGGTCTGAAGCAAGTGCTGTTATTATCCTCTAGTCCTTTATCAGTAAACCAACCCAAAACCTCATACAAATAAACACAGATGCCAAAACCAAACCAAACTAAAAGACAAGAAAAGCATGACAAAGTCACACATAGGGTAAAGACAAGGAAAATAAAAGCAAAAAACAAAACAAAAACCAAATGACAGCAAAACTCCAACCCCATGTCCCCACCCCTAAGCCCCAGCAAAGCACAGAATGGAATCCCATGCAGCACAAGGGCGCCTTCTGCTCAGGAGTGGAAGGCCACTCACTTGCTGCATCAGATACATCAAAGGCCCGAGCAGCCTGAAAGGAGGGTGGCTCCCAGCTGCCCACGCTGCTTGCAGAGCCCTCAGAGTGGAGACACTAGGCCAGACTGCATTGTTTCTCCTCTCTTTGCTAGCATTTCTTGCCTCTCTGTGTGTGATATCTCTCTAATATTCTGACTAATACTGTGCCTCAGCACCTGGGTCTAAGGGGGAATTAATTACATAGGCTATGGTGAGGGGGTGCGGCATAACTTCTTGGGTGTTGGCACTGGGGTATAAGTAGTACAGTCTTCAATTTTACTTATTTATTTCATTTAAGGAAATAACTAAACAAAACATCCTGCAAAAAGATGGGGCTGTATCATTGTAGCTAAAAATACCTCCACTGAAGGCGGCCGCTCACCAGCTCCTCAATTAGAGATGCTACAGGGCCCTTTGTGAGCTGTGCAGTGTTGGCAGCTCCACAGGGGCTCTGGGCGGCTGAGGACAATCTCTGGAGCAGGGACTTTCTACGGCTAGGTGGAGGGGCACTGGTTAAGAGCCACTGAGTCAGCATCAGAGACCTGCCTTCCAAAGGTAACTTCTATACTGCCCTCTTGCTTCATGGACCTAAGCCAAAATGATACACCTGAGAATGACCCAAAGTTAGCATCAGGGGTTTGGCTGCTCAACTTTCTTGAAGGTTACATGTGTTCCATACCCAAAGGAGGCAACAATGCCATCCAGCTTGTCTCAGGAGATCTGGGTGCTGGATAGCAATTTGGAAGTGTGTTTCAGGGATAAGAAACCCAGGTGAAGCCTCTTGGGGGTGGGGTGGGGCTGAGGCCAGGGCTGCTTTCAGTTCAGGCTGACTCTTGAATAGGGACACTGTGCAGAGGCATAGGGCTTCATAGGTCTTTTTCTGAATTTCTTCTCTTTATTGTCTACATGTGTAAAGGTCATTTAGTCCAACAACAGTCACTTTTACTGGAGAAGAACAAACCTCATGGAGGTAAAACAGAGTTGGTAAAACAGGAGAAGGTGGGCAAAAACAAAGCCAAGGCTGATTTGATTTAGCCACTGATACCTTTCTTTGTTTCTCAGGTGAGGGTGAGGGTATGTGTGTGAGCACATGTATCACATGAATTCAGTGTCTGCATATGCCCAGTGGCCACAATTCTGGACAGCACAAATTAAGTAAGAATCACTTGACTCTGATTGTCTTATCTCATCTCTTGCTGGCTAGCAGTGGTTTCTGAAACTTCTCTGAGCAAGAACTGAACCCAGGAAAGTTAATGGGTTCCACAATTCATTCTCCAGCAAACCCAATGACCTTGGGCTCTTGAAGAAACTAATAACTGACCACACCTATCCCCCAGGGCAGTAGGCAACCCAGGTCCTAATCCCGCACATCCGAGTGGCTGTCTACATGCTTACAGCTACTCTGACCTTTACGTATTTTGCCCAGTTGCTATTTTACACTATTTTAATTGATGTTTAATATAGCTTAACTCTGCATGGTGTTCCAAGCCCCTCACCAGGGGGCCGCTCACAGGCAGAGTCACAATTAATAGCAATCCCCAGAAAATTATGCCCTGTATCAAAGTTGTCATTGCACCATATAAATGCTTATTATTACTATTGAATTCTCCAGCCCTGACACTTCCCTGTGTTTACTAGGTAGCAGATAAACTTCTGTTTGTGCCTTCTCTACTCTACCACACCATCAGGTCTAAATATAGCACTTGTGTGTATGTTTAGCTCCATTTAGCTCTGCTTTGAAAAGGGGGTGGGGGTGGGGAAATCAGCTAATAATGTTAAATCGCTGGAAAATGTGATTTGTTCCTCCCCAACTTTAAAGACAAAAACAAGATTGAGAAGATGGGGCGGGGAAATCTCAGCATGGAGTGAAAATCTTCCAGACCCTGACAATGTGGCACAGCTCTTCACAGGCCTTCTGTGAGGACAGAAGGAGCAGGTCCCTGAACATATGATACATGGGGACAAGGATGGGGCTGTCAAACTAGTGTCAGGGACTTTTAAGAACAATCTCGGCTATGCAAGTTGAACTTTCCCCAGTTTCTTAAAGGAAAAACCCAAATAAAACAAACCGCTCTCCTCACAAGAGGAAGTTAGTCTGCAGAGTCTCCTACAAACAGTAGGGCCTGGGTGACTTCTCAGTAGCCTTAGCCCCCTGTCCTTGCCTCACTAAAGTAATGCAATCTGAGGAAACTTCACCTGTTAACCTCCCCTGTCTGCTTCTGTCACACCACCCACTCCTCTGTAGACACCGATGCCTAAGTTCTTAACTTTCTTACGTTCTTACCTTAGTTCTTGTACCTCAACTGGATGACTACTGCCTCAGAGGTACTGTGGAGGTGATGGCCGTGTGGAAACTTGAGCTCTCTGTGGGAGTGTGCTCAGGTGCTTAACTTCATGACTCAGTTGTCTCATCTGTGACAAAATGCTGGCTTGGGCTCCATCCCCTCAGGCATTCTAGCTACAAAATTGTCTACCTCAGCATTAAAGACTACACTTAAGTCTTTGGAACTGAATGGGTCAGACTTATTTCCATTTATATTTTTTTCTGCACTCAATGCTTTATGGAGAAATATAGATTTCTATTCTAAAATTTTCTAGCCAACAAAGAAAAAGTACTATTTTAGTTTGTTTGACATGGAAATGTCTATAATGAGATTGAATTTCCTGTATTATATTTGCTTTGCCTTCTTCCATCTTTGACTAAAAATGGAGTTTCTAAAAAACCAGAAATCCTTCCTGTATTCAAACCTAGCAGGGCCGAGACTGCCTTGGCTGAAGAAGAAGGTGTGAGTCTCAAGCCCCAATGGAACAAGACACGTGCCATCTACTAGCTGCTGCACCTGCAAACCATGCCCAGTCCGTAGGTTGCTGCCCACAGCAGGAGCTGAGACACTAGCATTTCCTACCCATGGCAGGCCTTGAACCTTTGTACTGTAGCTGCCAAGATGATGCAAAAGCAAGGGCCTACTTTCCAGCTTAGGAGAAAAACGTATTAAGTGGAAATATAGTCTTCATTTCTTTTTCTTTTCACCACCTCCAGCCATTATAAATCTTTGATCTAAAAAGCAGAGTTGTCAAACAAAGCTGAGGAAGATGATGGGACTGTCAGCCCCTCCCCCAATGCAGGACACGAGTTTACGAATGATTCATGGGAAAAGAACCACCATCCTGCGGGCAGCATCACATGTCCTTAAACAGCTTCACAGAGAGCTGGCTACCTTCTACACATCTCCCACCTGACATAGCCACACTGGGTTTCCAGTGACATCTTCCTCCTGGAAAAGGGATATCCAAAACAGTGACCTCAACCCACTAGGTACTCAGTGCAACAGAGGTGGCAGTGCTCTTCTGGAGAAGCCTGGCTGAGCACTGGGTAACATCAAAAACTGCAGCCCTGACAGCAACAAGCAGCCAGCCCTGGGATCACACTGATTGCCATTAACTGCATACTCAGGTAAGTGGCTAAGCAGGTCTATCCTCTAGGAAGCAACCCAAATATTATTTCTCCACAACTTAACAAAAGAAGACGGTTCTGAGAATTGGCCTACTTTGCATGATAACAGCGAACCTCGACATGGGTAGAGGTGTGGGTAAGACACAACAACATTCCTATTTTCATATATTTAAAGGAGAGAAGCAGCAGCTAGGTTAGCCAGCTTGGCTCTGTAGTCAGTGTGAACTTCCCTCTGTAGAGTCCTGGGATTAAAAACCAGTCTTTACCCATGTGAATTGCTATTTGCAGCAATGAAGTTTAAGAATGAGCACTTTGTTGGGAAATGGCTTTAGCTGCACATCTAAAATGTGTTCTCCTACCACTTTTCCCAAGTGGCCTCAGGTACGACTAGTGAGGTGAACAGCACACATACCTCTCTACATATGCTCCTTCCATGTGTATTTCTAGGATTGAGAGAAACTGGTAAGAACTGCCTCTGTGCTTTATCCCTAGGTGGGCACAGAACCCCTTACCCATAAGAACCCTTCCTTTATGTCCCAAGCCTCCCTAGATCCAACCCTGGTATCTCATGTTCTCCAAAGGTGAGCCCAGTTAGTACTGAAAAGCCACAGAGGAATGATAACTTCAGCAAAACTGGAGGCATTCACAAAGGTCCTGATCTTTCCACTCATACTCAATTTACATTCTGTAGAAAAGCAGACAATAAAAGAATACACTTTTGGAAAAATGAGAGGAGGTACTGCTGAGTGAGCGTTCACTAAGTGGTGACAAGTTGCCTGTTTTTCATGGCACAGTACATATGGTGAGCTTCACACACACACACACACACACACACACACACACACATTTTTTTTTTTTTTTTTTTTTTTTTGTCTTTTGATCAGAAGAGCCAATCACAGTGGTTCTTTCATTTCCATTAAGGCAGCCTTAGTGACCCAACAGGCAGACAGGTCAGTGGTGGCTCAGTAGGAAATGGATAGCTTAGGATAAATGAATTGGTATTGCCTGCCATTTTTCCTTGCCATCACTTTAATCAATAAGGGAAAAGGTGAATTGTTATTGATCTCTTTAACACCCTTGAACGATACTGTACAAATTACAAAAACACAAGGGGGTTGGTAAAGAAATGAAAAGAGGAAGGCCAGAGTATGTAAGTCTGGGCACTGTGAAACTGTTGTACTTTCCTGGAATGGCCTTCTAATCACCCAGGTAAGAATGCTTGGGTGCCCTTGTGACCCTGTCATGAATAGCCCCTGTCCTCGCTCTCATACCTTCGTGGGCTGGCATGGAGCATCTCAGTGCTTTCATCTTTTTACATGCTGCTGTGCTTCTGCAGGGCAATGGGCTCCTTAAACAATACAAGTCCTCTTGATGCAAGGCTAAAAGCCTATGCATTGAGACATGACAGGATTCCTAAGGTCTCATGAATTTTTGAAGTTGCCATACTTTAGTGGGGTTTAGCTGGGGAATTTCAGCCACTGACGATAATTTTGAATGGAAGAGCAAGAATCCACAGCTTCAAGGACAATCTCGGGTAAGACTTTATTAACCCATTTCTGGGTCACATGCCAAAGAAACATAAATAGATTAAAGAAATGTGAAACTTATTCTCAAAAAGAACAAATATCATAGCTCCAGGTTGAAAGACATGACAAAGATACAGGGTCTTGGTTTAAAATGTTATAGGGTCTTTGCTTAATCTTGAAGGGAACCTGGCCATATTCAGACAGGCAAGAAGACAGATATGCAAATATGGTCTTTTCCAGACAACCAGGAAAAAGGAGTGTTAGATTCATGAGCATAGCAACTCATAACAGGAAGATAAAATATTTAGTGTCTGCTTTTCATCTTTAGCTTAGAGCTTCATCCAACAAGTTAATTACAAGGAAGACTATGAGAGCTACTAAGCCTTTTGGATTAGATTATGCTAAGATACGCTGCTTAGCAGGACCCAAGTATTACCTTGCTCATGTAGAAAAACCAACATATCACAGATTTGATATTAGAGAAAGGGGAATATGAATGAATGAATGAATGAATAAATAAATAAAGTTTAACCCAATAGGATATAGAATTATCCACAGTTACAGATCATACCTGTGTTATTCTGTCAGTTGTCCCTATAGCTGAGAAACTGATGAGAAAAAATAAACCCAAAACAAAACACTTAGGCCAGTATTCCTTCTTAGGGCCACACAACACTGTCAGGAATCACCCGGGGCCTAAGTCTCCCCAGCAAACTCCTCACCTTGTTTGAACATTCCCCTTAATTGGCATTCTTAATGCAGAACAGAGCTTTAGTATCCCCATTTTGCAGATAGTAAAACCTGGGCAGGAAGTCACTGAACATACACTATGAAACAGAATCCAGACTTAAAACTGGCATGTGAATATGCCAGGAGCCCTCAGGATGCTCCTGGCATCTGGCTTAAATGATTCTCCAGAGACTGTGACTCTGATGAAACTGCCTATCTTTGAAAACTGTGACCCATGGTTCACCAGTATTCCCTTCTTCCTACAAATACCTGAAAGGCCAATGCAAGTTACAAAGCTGCTGATGTGCGGAGAGTAGAAGTGCTGAGATTAGAAGGAGGAAATACTTAAGTGCACCCCAGGCATTTGGAAATGGCCACGTCTGCAGCCCTGGAAGCTGAGGGTAGAGCTCTGGCTCTCTCTGCCAGGCAGACTAAGAACTGGTCATACACTCAAGAAGTGGGGCACATGGGTGTGAAAGGCATGGTGGTAAGAACCAACTAGTTCCCTCCTACAAGGTATCCTCCTATTCTGAAAGTGACCCTATTCTAAAATTACCAAGTGGCAGGTGGCCAGACCAAAAATCCATATCCAATCAGTGGTAATGGACTGTTGTTGCATTTTCTCATATAAGGTTACAGTGCTGCCATAAAAGCCCCAGGTCAGTGGTTAGACGGAGCTGGAGAGGTAACAGCACCCGTGTACCAGATGTGCTCTAGAGACCTGGAAAGTGAGGTGCAGGTGTGGCCCTCTTCCGAGAGATGGAAGGATCTGCAGTAGCTGCATCGTCTTCCACATCTAGCCAACTTCTTTTTTAACTACTGAAAATAATTCTATGGTATCACGAGGCTGGAAGTGAAGAGAAGGAAAGCGCACTTTTAACCCGGGAAGAGGGCACAGGGAGGGCTTCCACTTCACTCTCTAGTCCTGCTCCAGCGACAGCTGTCACTCATAGAGAGATGGCTCCAAACAATGCTACTTGAGGGTCACTTCCTGCCCCTTTCTGTCCTGGTTAATCTTTCTTTAGGGCTCCTGCTGACATTCAGCTAGTTTCCAAGTCTTCTGATTTAATACGCATCAAGGACAAACATATGGTGACCTTAAACTGCTGAGACTATGGGATAAAGGGATGGGGCCAAAAGGAAAGCATGGCTACTCTGAGAACAAGGAGGCCCAGGCCACCGGAGCCTAGGCCATTCCTAGGGAGCACACAAGGTTAGGACTCGTACCTATGTAGAGAAAGGCAGGGGATCCCCATGGCAGTTTAGGCTGTGAGACACTTATGTCTCAGACACCCATAAAGTGTCTGACTGTCCCTTCTTGTAGTGATGGTCGGCACACCATCAGTTCACAGTCACATCGAGAAAAGCCTTCTTGCAAAGGTTGACACTCTTGGGAAGGCCTTCGTGTTTTCAGTGAAAGTGGCACTGCTTAGAAGGAAGTAGTTTTGATGTATGGGACAGGAAAACCAAAGGCAAAATGACCCTGGTCTTATCATGCTTAGAAAAAAGACTGGCTGATGCCCAAAGATATTTAAAGGCTTGTTTGAGAATTTAGACCAATGATAGCAAATGGCTTTCAATCCATTTCAATCTAAGTGCCAAATCCATCCAATTGGTAGGAGCTTTTAAAGAAAAGGGTTTTTTTTTTTTTTTCCTCCTTTCAGAGATAGGGTATCACTATATAGCCCTTGAGATCTGAACAAACCATGCAGGTCTCTAACTCAAGAGATCTGCCTACCTCTGCCTACCAAGTGCTGAGATTAGAGATATATGCCACCACGCTCAGCTCAACTGGTAGTAGCTTTGTAGAACTTAAAAAGGATCAGAGCTCTAGGCCAATGACCAGCCATGGTCAAAGAGTGGATGAGGGTTGGAGGAGTATATTTACACTGTTGACATTGGCTTAGACAGGTTTAAGGTTGAGACAGTGAACTGAACATGAATTTTGTTGATTTTAACATGAATACTGACCACAACACATGTACCCATATCAAGCCTACCACCATACTGTAGGTAAAATGTTTAATCCACACTGGAGTTTGAATCCCAAGTTAACAAAATTAACTAAGAGAGAATCAGTGCCACTAATAAAATAATGCTGCAAACTGCTGTTCATGGACTGCTTACTATTCACTAGGTCCTGTATAAAACATTTACGTAGACATTTCATTTTCACAGTAACCTTATGGAGAAGAGGTAGTCTTGAAACAACCTAGGCAACCTAAATGTAGCAGGACTGCCATAGTGCACAACACTAGAAACACTGTAGTATACAGTGAGACTGCCTTGGTTTACAGCTGAAATAGGAAATGAAGATGAGGACTCAGGTCTGACTCCACATGTTAATAAGTTTTTGTTCAGTGACTAAGAAAGAAGCAAAAGATGTCCTTAAATGGTAATGAGGATAAGTTTGAGAACAAGCTGTCCCCTTTGACTGTGAAACCCTGTTGTTTGGGACAGGTTCAGGGTATCTCTGCTGCTAATTCTCAATCTTACTCAGAATCTTATTTCATAACAGACCATTGGTCACTTTCATTTTCAAAACCCACTTAAGTTCAGCTGACCAGAAAGTGTCACGGGTGGAGAAGCAAGTGGGAAGTTCATCAGCAGAGTCACGTTTAGAACACAGAGGCTCCCTAGTCCTTGGTAACAGACTTAGGAGTGGGTGAGAAGAAGGCAGAATTAAGGTCAGCTCATCCACCAGAACAGTCACGCTAGTGTCCTTGGGGGAGTCACACGCGAAACAGCAGAATGTTAGTGCTACCTGGAGAGCAAATGCAATCGTCAATCTGCTTGTCCTCTGCTGGCGGTTCAGGCAGCCTTGCTATTATATATTATGAGCTGTGTTCTAAAAAGGTACCAATTGAATTATGCAATAACAAGAGCTGGGGGAAATTCAGGCAGTGGGTGTGGTTTAGAATGTTTGGGACCAAGAAAATAGGGAGACACCAGGGCTGAAAGGACTCTAAACACGCCAACGTGCTGGGCAGCTGTAGGTGTAGGTGAAGTGTTGGTGTCCTGCATGAAACTCTTCTGATAAGTCGGGGGCAGGTTAGTATGAGACCATCTTCAGTTTTAAGAGAAAGATCTGCCTAGCTGAAGATACAGAAACGGAGAACTAGTTTCCAAACAAGAGTTCAGCAGGGAAGGTAAAGAGTTCAGAGTAAGGTGCTTTGCCTGAGAATCAAAAACTCCTCGCTACTTTCTTTCAGCTCTTCATTATTATATTAATAATATTAGCTTCTGCTGCCCTGTTTCAAAAGAACCCTCACCTTTGACAGCTCCAACAGTGGATATTCAGGATGACGAAAGAGGAAAGAGAAGCCAGAACTCTGTTCTACTATACCTCAACTAAAACAAATGGCACCCAGCTCCCCCAGCCAAAACCTTTATTTTCCTCTTGATAACACTTCCATTTGTTCTGGGCCACAGGCCCTACCTAGCTCCTGGTAGCCTAGGACGATGAACATGCTAGGCAACAGCTGTCTCCCATGGGACTGCTTGTAGAGAACATGTCCTGTCAGAATAGGCAGTATTAAGTCTGGTGAGGGGCAGAGGCTGTGCCTAGGTGTGTCTGTGAAGGATTTTTAGGACCCTGTTGGCAACAACGCTCTCAGACCCAGCAAGTGCACTAGCCTTGCTTCAAGCCTCACTTTAAATGACGTTCAGATGAGTCCTGTGGATTATTTTGGTGGAAAGATGCAAGAAGAAATCATGTTTGAGTCTTTCCATCTTTACCCTGGGACTGATCTGGGTCAGGACTAAAGATGAAAGGAGGAGAGCACGGCGCCAGGATCGTCTTGGCGTTGCCAAGGGTGCTGCTGCTTCTACTTGGGGAAGGAGAGTACAATTTCAGGCCCAACCAAGCACTATATTTCTTACTTAATTTTTGATGGAACAACAGTACAAAAAAGCTGACCTGGCAGAGAAAAATACAAATGCTTCTCAAAGAAGAGTTTGCAACAGTGGAGACCAGCTCCTAAGGGAAATGTACAATGCTTTTGCTGAATAAGATTTTCTTTCCAGGGACGGAAATCACACCCCTGAGACCCTCTCCTCCATGTCTCAAAGAGGCCACATCTCTTCTGTTCTATGCCATGCCTGTCCCACCCTCATTGCCAGCAGCAGTGACAGATGTGGACACTATTTCTGGAGGGCACTGAGGCCTATCAAACCTACACTAGATAGCCCTTATGACACACAGGTAATAGGATCTTGGCCAAGCCAATGACAAATTAGCCCCAGCAACTATTTCAGAAGAATGGATGTAATTCTATGCTTGACTGACTATGAAAGTTCTCAGTAGAAGAACAGCAGAGCTGAGCCAGCAGCTCTGCAGAAAGGAACCCTACTGGAGCCAGCAAACAAGGCTAAGCTTGCTGAGGAAGGCCACTAGAAGCTGCCTAGGACTTAAAACTGACAGAAGGACCCAGAAGGCCAGGGGAAGGAGAAAAAAAAATGAGCACCCATGACAGCAGTGTTCACTTAAAACTTTTGCCCCAATCCTCCACTCCCTTTGAGACAAGGTCTCACTGTGGAATGTAGGCTGTCCTGGAACTCAGGGCCACTTTGCCTCTGTCTCCTCAATGCTCCAACTGAAGATATGCACCACTACACCTGGCTTTCTGCCATCTTATGATGCTATTTTCATTTAGAGGCTGGGATGGGGTTTGAGGTCTCTTCTCCCAAGGAATTAAGAAGTACATGGGAAGAGCCTAAAGCTCAAGAGTGAACAGTTTGATATTCACATAGTACTTACAACTCCTCTTGGATCAGGAATTTATGGGGCCTAAATTTCAAAATGATTCCTTGGGCTAACATTCTAATCAGCAAAAGCAGAAGACAGAGACATACAAAGGATGGAGACAAGAAACTGTATTAGAAAACCAAGGGGACACCAGTGACTTCTTTTAGACCAGTGAAAGTTTTTTTTTAAAGCAATGAAACTTTTCTACAACTCCAAACCATTGTTTAAGTTTGTGTAAGCATCTTGGTTAGAAGACAAGGAAACCCAGAGAGGACAGTCTGGAGTAAGTACACAGGTCGAGTTTATAGTAAGTTCCTCAGTCAGAAGCCACATACTCAGTCTCAGAACTCTAATGTCTTCCTCTCCCACTGAGTGTAGAGAGCTTTCCCAGAGAACCATAAATAATAATAGCAGATCTTCTTCCCAGACCCTAAAACGCTGGGGAAATAAATCACTTCCCTTTACAAAAGTGAACATCGCTTGCGTACTGATAGGGATGGGGAGCTAATGAGCATCATGGGTTTGTTCTGACAAGGTGCAGATATGAAGCAAGTGATGAGATGTGAGGTTGGAGAAGTGGCCAAGGAGATGTATAAATTAGAGATGACACTTTATCCAGAAGCAAGGACACCAGGTCTTTTTAAGTAGATGCATATTCAGAGTCAAACTTGCTTCCTAAGAGAAAGACTATAAAAACAGGAATATGGGTATACATTACCAAAGGGAAGGATGTGACTACATAGGAAGCAAGGTCCGGAAAAGTTAAAACAGCACATGAAGCAAGCAGTCAGATGGTCAAAAGCTGGAAGAACTACACACAAGCAGAGGAAATACCCAGGTAGGCAGGACCACATCAAATTCCTCATGCCCAAGAACAGAATCAGAATAGAATGTTTCATGGAACAGTGTCAGTCAATGGTTGACCTTTGGGAAAATCCTTTACTTCTAGACACTCTGGCAAGATGGGGAAAAAAAAAAAGATAAAACATGGCATAAAAAGTGATCCCTTTCTAATAGCAGAAATAGCAGTATTTGAGGAGCAAAGTACTTCACTGGGAGTACAGATATTTCTATTTTAGCATCTGCCGTAACACCAGCTAGCAGAGGAGCAGGTGTAACTGAGTTTTCTGGACTGTGAGACTGGGGTAGCAATTTTTGCATACGTTTGCTGTGAAACATATAGAGATTACACAAAAAGCCCCAGAACTCTAGCAAACACTATGAACCTAAGGCCTCCTTTTTCTGAGCCCCTTTATATGAAAACAACAGTGAACTGAACAAACTAAACTCTGGAAAGCATCACTGGTGTGTGCTGCACTGTCCTTTCCCAATCAAAAGCCCTTAGGCACCTGTAGGAGAAGAGTGCTGTTTAAAAAGGCTGCACATACATCCCACTTTCTCTTGGATGGTAGCTAGGATATTCTAGAGTAAATTGACTTCTGCACCAAAAAGGAAGGAAGGAAGGAAGGAAGGAAGGAAGAAGAAACACAGCTGAGCAGCCTGTTTAATTTTCTACCAGACAATTATTAGTGGCTCAGTGAGGGCTCCTCGTGGACAATGGCAAACACGGAGTGTCAGAGAGCAGGTTCCACTGGAGCCATTAAGGCCAGGTGAACTGCACACTCTTGAGTTCCCAGAACTGAACCACCTTCAGCACTGTGTGCTACCTTTCTCCTCTAGTGACTCTCCTTGGCAGGAAGTAGGCTGCATGAACAGATGGACCAGGAGGCTGAGAGAGCATATTACACAGCCCTGGAGGAGCACTATGGGGCGAAGCCAGAGGGTGCAGAAAAGACCTGGTTACATCAACACTCCTCCCCCTCTCACACAAGAGGCACTACAACATGAAACCTAAGTGAAGGAGATGGGCCTGTTTTTCTTTCTGTGCTAAGCTTTCTTTCCTATGTATATTCCATTCCTCCTCAGATAGACCTAATCATCGGGATGGGGCCATGTTTCCTCAAACAGGCATTTTTCCCTGAGCTGCAACAGTTGCTTATAATACTTTATAGTCTTTGCCTTTGAAAAAAATCTAGGGGTTGGGGGGGGGGGTCAAAGGAAAACTAGGGCTATACCAGGGTTATTGAAGCTGCAGAGTGGGTTCCCTGGGGGAAATCTTTCCTTCTGATGCCAGCAGCAAGAGGGAAATAGGTCAGGGCAGAGCCGGTGTTTTCAGCTGGAGCTGTCCAGCATGGGAGTGTTATTATCCAGGCATCATCAAGGAACAACTTTGAAGTCTTAGGATAAAGGCATCATCAAAAAAACAAAACAAAAAAACCAAAACAAAACAAAAAAACCAAAACAAAACTGGGAATGATTACCAAGCCCCTGTAGACTCTTCCTCCAAAGTTATACCCAAGACAGCCTGAAACTAGGAGAGAGTTAAATTGTAAAGGTAGGAGAGGTCTGAGTGGCAAACCTGTCTGAGGTACACTGCAAGACTGCCTCAAGTAAACCTGCGACACTGAGCGTTTGTTAATACCTATAGCTCCTTTTTTGTAGGTTCAGGTTTCTCCAACACAGCAACAACTGGAGGCATGTAGTGACCGGTTGGTGAGTATATGCTGGCTATCTGGACTTCTGGAAGATGATGTCAAAAGAGCACAAATGATTTGTATTCACGACAAAGGCCTCAAAGGGCTCTTGGATGGCTGGATTCCTTGATCAATCTTTTGGACAGAAATACCAAGGCAAGGCAGAAAAAAAAAATCATATTCTCAGGGCCACATGATAACTGTAGTGTGATGACCAGGAGTTTGCACTTTTAAGCCGGTTATCTTCCCATTAGCTAATGCTATCTCTCACCACTACTTCTGGGAAGATGCTAGCAACAAGCGCAATTCCCTGTCTGGGAAATTACACCAGATCTTCCTGTCCTTGGAGGTATAGCAGGGAGTTGCTTTTAAAAAGGCAACTGCATGGTGAGGGTGGGAGGAAAGGATAAAATATGTCACGAAACACATGCTAGCCAATGGGACACAGAACTTACAGCTCACATAAAACAATTTTATGTTGCATGGCTCACAAGCAATCCAGCACCTCAAGATCAGAGACTTCTTAAAGCTCCACATGGCTACGATGAGCCATTCAACCCAATTTAGCATAGTCTATACTACAGGGATTATAAGTAAACTTGTCTGGAGCCCATACAATTTCTGACATCTTTACTCAACTCCATTACACTGACTTATGGTGTCATGGCAGTCACAGACAATGTACAAAGAATTTCCATGCATATTTTTCAATAAAACTTTATTTGCAAACAACTAGCAGAGGGCCAGATTTGCATGGCCCTAGCATGCACATTTTGATCAGGCTGGGAAGAGATGTTGAGAGCTTAGGACTACCTTTGAGTAAAGGTAAGAATTTAAATCCTCCAAAAGGCCCTTGGCTGCTCTGAGCTTCAGATCAGAGAATCAGGTAATAACCTAGTATCTGACTTCTAGCTCTTCCTGCCTTGGGGCTGGCAATACCTCCTGAATGTCAGACCATTGCCCAGGACAAGGATTACTAAATCCAAGAGAACCAAGCCAAAAGGAATCAGTGTTTAAGGGGAAACACCAGGTAGCAGACAGGAAAAAGAAGTGGTGTGATGAAAAGGCCAAGAGAGCCACTTAGGAAAATGGGACGGAATGGTGGCTGCAAATGTCAGTAGTTCTGTGATATGGCAGTTGTGCTATGTACAAGGAAAGCATGGGAACCATGTCTCCAGATATGAAGCCCATCTGAAATGCAGAGAGAAGCCTCACCTGCCCCTTGCAGGACTGCCCCCTATGTAGGAATGGGATGGAAAGGCAAGCAGTTTTCTACTTACTCAAAGCAGAGGGAGAGACAGGTATTTGTGCCCTGCTTATCCAAAGCCAGGAAGTAAGTAGTTGTTCTCAGCATCCTACTCAGATCAGTAGTAGTCAGCACCCTGAGAGCCAGCTCCCATCCCTTTCTTGACAGCCTAGTAACCGTGACCATGGTACTTTCTCAGTATCTAGATTCTTCTCTGGTCATGCTGTGCTTCCTCTTATGGGGAATCTAGTAAAAACTCTGAAATGTGAACTGCTTCTCTCCCTTTAGCAATACAGATTTATAGTATATGGAGGAAAGCAGGCCAAGGTAGAAATCCTGGGCCCAAGTGAGATAATGTGAACAAAGGTTTAAAAACTTAAAAGGGGCGATGGGGCAGAGCCAAGGACAGTCAGATCTTCAAAAATATCCAGTTAGGCTTGATTATCAAAGGGAGAGGAACAAGCATAAAACCAAAGCTCAGCTGCAGCAGCATGGCTCCTGAAGGTCCATAGGACTAGTTAGTTACACACGGCCCGGGGGCTCTGTCCACACAGTCACATGGTCCTCATTTCAACAATCACGGGCCAGCGTACAGGGCTTCTCTCCCTTATTTCTGTGGAGGAGTGGGAAGGCAAGAGCTTTGTTCTCTAAGAAGCCCTATGGAGTAGGTGAAGTTACTACACAGGGGGTAGTAAATAAACAACCCTCTTGATAAATGAAAACCTCCTTTGACTGTCTTACCATTCTGAAAACAGTTTTCATCTATTCTGTGAAGGGAATGCCCAGGAGAGTTGGCTACAGCTGGCTCCTTTAGTCAACATCTTAAATTGCGGTTCAGGCCATACTCCTATTTCCCCTGGATAATGACCTTTCAAAACAGTTTGACCAAGTAACCATATCAGCTGCTTCGACGGTGCAGAATGTTCGTTACAGGCAGACCCTAAACAAAGGGCTATGCAAGACTGGGCCACTACAATCAAGAAAGACAAATATCAACTTTGGATTAGACTAAGGTTCTATAAACTCATACAGAAGAGGCATCAAAGAAAGTGGAGAAAAATGTCACCTTTTCTACCAGTAAGTATTAAAAATACACAGATAAAAGTAAGGCCACAATAAACAGGAGGCAGTAAGAACATTTGGCCATTAGTTTTAGTTGCCACCTGGGGGCCAGAAACATGGCTGGGAAGAAAAGTAGTCAGGGAAAGAAGAATTGAAAAGGAAAGAGAAAGTCAGTGTAAGACAGCGGGTCTCAACTTGTGGGTTGAGATCCCTTGAGGGTCAACCTAAGACCATAGGAAAACTCAGATATTTATGTTATGATTCTTTTTTATTTTTTTACATTAAGATTCTTAACAGTTGCAAAATTGCTGGGCAGTGGTGGTGCAAGCCTTTGATCCCAGCACTTGGGAGGCAGAGGCAGGCGGATTTCTGTGTTATACAGAGAAACCCTGTCTCGGAAAAAAACCAAAAACCAAACCAAACCAAACCAAACAAAAAAAACCCCAAACAAACCTAACCCTTTCCCTCAAAACAATAAAACCAAAACAAACCAAGCCAAACCAAAAAAAACCAAAACAAAAAAACAAAAAACAAAACAAAAAAAACCCCAAAAAACCAACAGTTGGCAAAATTAGTTATGAAATAGCAACAAACTTAATTTTATGGTTGGGGTCACCACAACATGAGGAACTGTATGAAAGGGTGGCAGCATAAGAAAGGTTGAGAAGCACTGCTTTAGGAGGTGTTGGTGAAAAAGAGGAGTCAGGTGAGACATGAGATCTACAGTTCAATGTCTCACAAGTGTCCTAAGGGTTTCCTCCCTGATATAAGCATAAGAAACCAGCGAGAATCTGCTGCTATGCCAGGCTAGTGGCACACGCCTATAATCCCAGCACTTGAGAGGCAGAGGCAAGCAGATCTCTTGGCTAGCCTAGTCTACATAGTGAGTTCCAGGACAGCCAGGGCTACGTAGTGAGACCCTATCTCAAAACAAACCAAAAAAAAAAAAAAATATATATATATAAATAAATAAATAAATAAATAAAGTAAAAAAAGGAAAAGAGAAAAAAAAGGATTTTCTGCTATTTCCTCTCTGGTGCTTTCAGGTCACAAACTAGAGCAGGCTCTCTTCTGCCTTCTCAGTTTCTGTGAAGGACGGTATTGAAAGGTCTACAAAAAGTCCCTTCCAGCTAATTAATCTTCAGGTGTTGCTAGACAATAGTGTTTGCATTCAAACATTAGTGGAGGGTAGGAGTGGATGTTGCTATCTTTAAAAGAAAAATTCAAGCTATACTATGCGGTTATAAAATGTATGCATATGTGTAGGGGAAATAAGTGTGTCACTATCAAGAACTTCTACTTTTCAAGGATAAGTGCATCTTCAAAGAGAACAGAGAGCGATGTGGAGTTCATGAGGTGGTTAAGTGCTGTACCCCCCAGCCGCTGGATAGCCAGCAAAGCAGAAGCAGCTTTACCCAGGTGACTATAGTAGATATCTGGGATGTGGAACAAAGACCTCTTGAACAGATGAGTCAGAATTTGTTTGGCCAAATTAATTTCTTCTACTAAAACAAGAAGGCCAGTGTTAGGGAAATCCCAAAGTGGTGGCCATGGACAGCAAGAGTACTGCTGAGTTTAGAAAGTAGTGGACTCCTCAGAGCCTAGGTAGGTCAACAGGAACCTCTAGAGCTGACCTGCTGTTCTACAGCCCCAGTACTGAATGGCTGATGGAAAAGGAAACCAGACGCTAATGTTCCTATCCCATGTATGTCCAACACTGAACGTCTTCAAGCCCTTCCATCTGCTCTCCAGGATCTCAAGTGAGCCCTGAGAGAAGGCCTCTGGCCGCACATAATGTGCAGCTGTGTGCATACTCCACAGCTGCAGAGCGGCTAACAGAAGGAAGGAGGACAAAGGCAGGTAGGCCCCAGTGCTCAGTGTGAGCGAGGCACATTCCCACTGATCTTTCCTGTGCTCACTGAGCAGGATGAATGGCTGGCACACTCCTAGAAGGAAGATAGATCTGCTGATGGAGGCTTGAGTACAATTAGCAGTAGAGGGGCACCACAGCAGCAGAGCCTCACTCCTGCCTGCAAGAGTCAGCCCAACAGGCAGATACAGAAATACAATTAAATTAAGTCAGAAAACCCGCTACAGAAAATGCAATTACTCAAAGATACAAATAAATGTTCAAAGAAAATTGGCCCCTGACAGGGTTAGTCAAGCTTCTAAATCCAGCTGGAGGCAGGCAGCTCAGGCTAATTCACCAAGGAGAAGGACTGCAAAGCCTAAGCTCTCTGCATCGGGATCCTGGTTGGGCTGGCCTCATATGCCAGGTTACCAGTGAGAAGGAACAATTTGGGGGTGGCTGACCAGTGATGCAGGGATCAAAGAGATAAGGCTCCTGGATGGCAGGGCTGGGCAATGGAAGAGGCGACCGACTTATCTTTGACATGGCAGGAGATAGTGAGATCCAGGGAGAAGGACTGTGTGGCCCCCCTGCATAAGAAGCTACATAAAAACGCCCTACCTCTCGCTGCAGCACTAGTTCCTTGGTGAAAAGTGTGGCTTCCTCGCTGAATGGCTCTCCTTCCTGCACCAAGCCTGGGAGATTCCGAGCTCCTCTGGGACATTCAATGCCTGTATGAGGAGAAAAGGAAAATGTGAGAAAGTGTGCAGAAACACTGCCCACCCCACCACTCTCAGCCTGGGAGGAAGCCTCACTATGCTCCCTTGGCCCTTTCAGAGCCTCAGTCCCATGGCTTTAGCTGCAGCTTATATAACTGGCTTCCCTCACCTAAATTACACAGCTAGCCCAGCCATGTGCTACTGGAGAACAACGGCAGAAAGTCCCTCCCAGACTTTTCCTTACTATTTGACTTTGCCAGAATCCCAAGTGTTAATTCAGTGTCACTTTCCTTTTCAAATAAACACCCCCTCTGTCCTCAGGCTGAGCTTTGTATCCTAGCTTCATGGCTTTCATTCAGAACAGGAGGCAGGAGAAAACAGAGACCTGATGGAATAGTAGGCGTCCAGAGCCACACACAGTGGCTTCACAGCCTATTCTACCATTTATTTTCCTCCTGGCCTTGGCTAAATTACTCAACAAAGGCTCGACTCCTTGTCTGTAGAGGACATACATAATACATCTTCTTCTTAAGGGTGCTGCCGTAGCCCAGGAGAGATTCTGTATGGAAGATATTACAACAATGCTGGCTACTTCAGCTAGTACCACCATCTTCATCACCATCATTATCAGTCTGAGCAATTGTCATGTTTAAAATTGCAAAGTTTTCTTTGATGCCCATAGCAAGCCTGTAAGATTCATGAGCACAGAAACCTATTCTGTTTAGTTTCCAAAGATGGTACTTCATACAAAAATGTACATCCACTGATCAACCTACGCGGCCTTTTCTATCTTCAATTCAGTCACTTATTTTGAAAATGCACTTATTACTAATAGTGGTCATATATGATAGAGCAAAAAGTAAGCTGTTTTAAATGTCGGGATAAGACATATATATTTCAAAGTAATTCAGATTGCAACTGTAATTATGAAGGAACTTGACCCAGACTGTAGACAAATAGGAAAATAAGGCAATGACAATTCCAGAGAACAGAAGTGGTGAAAATCTGTGTCCGGGGTTCTGACCTCTGCTGGTGCCTGCTTCTGTAACACTCTGGGGAATGACTAGAAGTCCCATAATCAACAAGAGAGAGGGTCTACATTCTTATGAACAAACAAAAGGAACAGGCCCTGTGTTTGGTTCTCAGCAGCTGCAGAACATAGCTTTCCCTCTCAGCCTCCAGTGGAAAGAGATTATACAAAATGAAGCTCTAGGTAGTGGTGGTGGGATACAGAAGCAAAAGAATGACAACAGCAGGGGGCAGCTCTGGCCGGCAGCAACCATCATTCTCTCACCCTTGTAAGACCAGGCAGCCAAAGGGCCTACACAAGTCATATAGCTGGAAGATCAAGAAGGCTGTTTTCCCTGCATTTGTGTCTACCAGGAGTAGAACTCCATTTTCTAAAAGACAGCAAGAACTTCAGGGGCCAAGAACCTGAGAATAACCCTGAAGGGAGAGATGAGGCTAGAGAGAAATGAAATGAAAGATAGCCCACGTTTTTCACAACATCAATAGCCAAAAACACTTTTCATTTTAGATCTGCAAACTAAGCAAGAGGAGAATTGCCAGGGAGAAAAATAAATGATTCTGTTGAACTATTTTGCCACATACCCATAGATAAAGCATTGCTGCAGAGACAAGAATAATGCAAAAAACAAGTTTCTGATCTGTTCCTGAGCCTCACAGCAGAACTGGGGTGATGGGTGCTGCCATATATAGGGGAACAGACCTAGGGTGGCAAGGATTTTTTTTTTCTAGAAGGATATGCCAGGTCTCGGATTCTCAATAGTGAAGTACTAGCTTTAGCCCTTTTCACTTTTTTAGTATTCTGAAATAGCAAGAAGCAGGTCAAGCTGCTAGGACCTTGGAAACTCTATGGGATCCAGACACCAGATGATAAAGTCGAGGAAACATGACAGCTCAGTGGGCCCAGGTAGCTAAGCAAATCAAGCAGAGTTGCATCACAAGAGGTTTCCTTTGGGCCTATGAAACAAGTCCATTCATTCTCTTGGACACAAGAAGAAAGTTCTTTGCAGTTGTCTCTCCATTTCCTAGTGGCTAGGCTTTAGCTTACCTAGAAGAAGCCTAATCAGGGTGTTTCTTACTACTTGTAATGAAAAATAATACATTCACACCAATGCTCATTTCTTTTGAAGAAAGTCCTTGCCAGGGGATAAGTGAACCCTCAGTGGAATACCAAACAGGGAGCAAATGGGAGAAGAAGAGCCTGTGACCAGACAGAGGTTCACAGGCAGGCAGAGGAAGAGCATGAAGAGTCTTGTAAGATTGATACCTGCAGATAAAGGCTAAAGATAGTTCAGGGAAGAAAGACACTTGCTACCAAGCCTTACAACCTGAGTTCAACCCCTGAGACACTTCTACATACACTGTCCTTTGAATCTGCACCCATGTTGTGGTATATGAGTATGTGCATGCAGGCATGCATACATGTGTACACAGATAAATCATTGTGGAGGTCAGCGGACAACCTGAAGGAATTGGCTCTCTCAATTCAGGTGGTCAGGCTTGATGGCAGGTACCCACTAAGGCATCTTAGCAGCCCCATGTATGTGTTGGCATATAAGCACATGTTCTTACATATAACTAAATTTCTACAAACTGGTTAATCTTGATTAGTGTCATTAAATGATAGTCTATTGTACTTAGGCTCACTAAAGACAACAATTAAGATGGCTTTGGTACTGGATTGAGGACTTGAGTTGGTGTCAACACACAGCTTGACAAACATTGAAAGCAAAGACCAGACCAGAAGGTGGGCAGACCCTCATGGCCTTGGAGCATCCCAACCCAGGGGTTTAGGAGGTTCTAGACTTGTTTTAAGTACAAGGTGATAAAAAAAAATCAAGGAGTATTCATCTGGTGATGAATAGGACACTGCCAATTTTAGCCTGCAAGAGTCAGAAAGGAAGTACCTGGCTGCTGCGGCAATCCAGGGGAATACACTGACCAGGGAGTGGAATGTATCCCCTTCTGTCCAGGGTCCATGGAGTATGGCAGCCCAGAATACACTGTACGTTGCCTCAAACAAGGCCTGTACTGCTGGGCTACTATCCCTACTGTGCTACTTTCTCACCAATTAAAAAAAAAAAAAGAAAGAAAGAAAGAACGGAAAAGAAGAAGAGAAAGGAAAAGAAAAGGAGGACAAAAAGAAAGGTTGCTTTTCAGTGAGGCTACAGCAGTTGGAATGGGTCTGGTGACAGGCAGAAGCAGAGAGTCTCCAATCTATGTAGAGTACCTCAGACTGGGGACAGGCAGTGAGTCCCAGACATTCTTTCTGGCCAGTATGTGTAGTTCTGAATACTGTGAGTCACCATTAAATGCTCCTGATAACAAGGTGGAGTGGTACTGCCTAATGATAAGGATGTAAGACTCAGCTGTGCCTCCAGTGTCACAGGTTATATGTGACCCCAAGAAACAACTCAAGAACTAAAAATATTGTAACCTGAAAAAATTTCCATACCTAAAAAAATTCCTAATCGTTTTTGAGAGTTTTCCTTCCCTCTGATGTACTGGTGGGATGACGTGAGATTTACACTGTCTCACATCTGGAGGAGACTGGTAAGCCATGCATACTCCCTTCCAGCTCATACAAACCTTAAGGCCTATTTGCTGAAAGGTAAAACTCATTGTTTTTCATGGCCTTTCAAGCATATGAATGGTTGAACAAAATTACTTGAAACACAACATAAAAGAACACTTGCTTGATGTTTGGAGGGGTCAGAAAGAGATACACTATCAGGACACCATGACTCTGGCTTCCATACTGCCACTAAGAACTGTTACATGTCAACCGGGCTCAGAGTCTCTGTCTCTGACAGGAAGAGTCTACAAGGTTACAAGGTCTAGCATGGTTATACAAATCCTACAATTTGAGGTATGTCCTTGGTGCACCCAAGGTTTGAGTCTTGGACTATAGAGTGCTCCCTTTAAAATTTAAAAAGCTGGGTTGTGGAGTAATCAATCTATTAAAAAATTATACTCTTAGAGACATTGACTAACTAGGTCAATTAACAAAAACCACTTTGGTCAGTCAGCTTTTTGGAACAAAAAGAACAAATTCTTGCTAATGACAAGATAATAGGCATATAAGAGACTCTATTGATAGTCAAGGGTTATGTATTACTCTGAATATTTTAGAATGTATGTTGAATTCTGTGATAATTAAGCTTCCGGACTCAAAGTATGTCTGATCTTTCCTGTATTGCACAGTGGGAGCTGAGGGGGAATATGGCCAATTTGCTTTGCCTCGAAGTGACAGCTTCCCAATGACCATGAGTCCAGCAACAAGCCAGGCGTTAGCAGAAGGAAAGGGCTAGTGGAAACAAGAACCAATCAGAAGGGCTATTCAGTGGTGCTGAATGCATGTCCACCATGCTCTCACTGCTGCCCTGCCGTTGGAGGAAAGAGAGCAGAGGCATGCAACAGAAGTTCCTTCTGTGCGCTTAGAACACAAAAGAGCCCATACTTCTCTTAAGCCTTCCTCCTCCTACTTCATCAATGCCTTCCAGCCCATTTCAGGCACCACATGGAAGGTAGGGGGCACCAGTACGAGAAAGACTGTATGTGCTCATACAGCTAGGTTACCAGATAGAAAGCATTCCATTTTACCGCTGTATATATGGCTGTATAAGGCTATTCCAGAGGTTGTAGACAGACATTAACACAAGAGAGACAACTGGAGTACATTAGGCAGACAGATGCTGTGGCTCAGCCAGTAGTGGGGCTTACCAAGCCCAATCAGTGACATCCTCCCACACTCGATGCTGGTATTTGTTCTCATCTCTTCACAGCTGGGAATGGAAAGCAGGAGCAGAAGTGTGGTAGCAGGGAAAGATGAAGAGATGTGGTCATGCCAGATTCAGGGGAGGTCAATCTATAGTGAGGCCAGCAGTATAACTGTATCCTAACAAAGGTGTCAAATGGCAGTTGGGCCAGGAATAATCCTCTTTCTGGAGCTGGCTCTGCATATGCTGCATGGAAAACGTAAGTCTACAAAGAACCACAGGACAGAAGCAATAAACAGAGAGGCACCTGCAGTAACAGATTTCCTCAGCCTCGTTGTTCAGGGTCTAAGATCTGTGAGATGTGATCCTATTTAGGATCCCTAGGTGACTTTCACTGAGTTCCTATAAATTCACCCTCTCCCTTTATTGTCGCCATGAGTTATGGGAATCTACTATTTTCAAGAGAAATAAAGTGAAAACTAATGTACAACATGCTTTTGAGGGTGGGAAGTGTGTCATGATTTCAAGTTTTATTTTTTTCTAACCAGACACCCAATACAGTGTCAATCGACATAGTAGATTCCCAAGAAGTGTTAAATAAATAGGAGTGAAAATACTGAGAAAAAGAAGTAAACACCAAAAGAGAGAAACAGCAAACCCAGTGACTACTAATGTGCCTTACATAGTAGTAGAGGAGATAAGTTCTAGCTGGTAACAGCTTCCTGAGCTCAGCCTTTTTCATACAGCCAGCCTGCTTCCCACACAGTGCCTGTAATGGGCTAGACAGCATTAGCGAATGGAGGGAAGGAGGCTTAGGTGAGATGTGGGATTTCTAAAGGTCCCAGCAGGCAGAAAGCAGGATGTGCTGCATACCAGTCTGGAATGACCCATTTGTAAGACAGAAGTGTTTTACATGAATACCAGAGAATGGGGTTGACAGAATTCTCAACTACAGATATCTCAGCATAGCCACACCTATGTACCTCACTGACCTCTGAACTGTCACACTTGGGAACACAGTTTAAATTCAGAGATAAAGTAATCAAGTGTGAGTGGCAATGTCTGAGACATTGGGACACAGCTGAGATGTTTGGCTTCCAATATAACTCAACAAAAAATGATCCCCATGTATGATCAGCACTGAATGCCAACATGGCCACACGGAAATGCAGAAAACTGGAGCACCCTTAAAGAGAGCAGGAGAGAATGAGTCAGGGCGGGAGGGCCTGCCTTTAAAGGGAAGAGAAAAGGTGCTAAATCGGTACAGCTCGGCTACATGGTGACTAAGAGGGTGGCACGTTAGCAATCTGCAAATATCTGAAAGGTGTAAACACCAAAAGAGGAGGGGAAATGCTTAGCTTGAGAACAGGGGTATAATTATTAGGGAGAAGAAAAATCTGGACAAAATATTGGAAAAACAGTGTGGAGATAACTACTGGGTTATAAATAAGTTTCCCAATGGCAACGAGCATGTTGTTACTGCATCCTGAAGCTGAAAGGTACTCAGCCGCCCCTTTGCTTACCACAAAGTGCACACCAGTCAACTGCAACTTCATCCTCTACATTTAGGAACAGATCTTAATAATAATTCAACTCTAAGTATTTCTGATGTAAGTACTACTGGCCCCTGAAATTTCTACACAGTTCTTGTTGATCTAATCACAAGGACACAGAACAGCAGTTCTAGTGGAAGTTTTAGAACAACATCACAAAGGCTTTATCTTTACCTGTTTCCAACATGCCTGGCAAGAAGTTAAAGCAGGTTTGGGGACAGACACAGGGGCAGGGAGAGTAAGACCCCAGACAGGAATGCTGTCCAGTTTTCCAGGTGGGAAAGTGTGGATCCCTCTCCTTTCCTTTTATACACAGCCACCCTGGAGGAATTGTCAAGGGCAAGGCAAGGCAAGAGAGACCGCCAAAATAAGCTTCCTGTCACACTGACTGCACTCCAATACCTTTGTCTGAGTTCCTGCTGCTGCAGCTACTCAATTTATAATCCACAGGCTCTCTGCACAGTTTTTCCCTCAGATTCAATTAGTTCCATTTCTCTACCTTCCTCGCTAACTTTCTCCTTGCCAACAAACAAAAGTGAAAAGGTCCCATTGTACATAGACCCTTTCTAGGTACCAAGAACAAAACCCCTCTATCATTAACATGAAAAGCAGAGGCAGGCAGACAGGCTACCTATTTAAGTCTTAAGGAATGTGCTTATCACTTAAAAACTTAAGTTGTGGTTCTCAACACTCTTCTGCATCTCACGCACCAAAAGTTTGTTCTCAAGTTCTGCTCACAGGTGTAAGAGAGATCCGCAATGCTGCCGATGGATCAGTTAAAAATTGAGGAACAAGAGATGACATACTTGCCTCTCAGGATGGTTCAGAGAGAAAGGTAAGGTGGGAGTCTAGCTGGCCCTAAGAGTTAGTTCTGTGTGGTATCAGACCTCAATTTATATTTAAAAGTTCAGAAATAAAATCAGGACTTTACATTGTCTCAGGTTTGTTATTCTCTTCCTTGTTCTCTAAAGCTCTACTTTGTTTCCTCAGGGGAAGCTCAAATCTTTCGAGCAACTTTGGAACATGCCACTGCTAAAGCTTTCTCAATGATCAGAATAAAGGGATAAGAGAAGAGAGAAGGGATCCTAATTAAAGGATCAAACATCTCAGGGAATTGTAGTCAAGGGAGCCAGAACTGGGCAGGAGCTAAAAATGAATGCTTTTAGTTTTTAAGGATGGATTTTATTAGGTTGTTCTGGTTTTGTGATGTTTGATGCATCTGTTGAAAAGACTGGGGGCCTGAAGTTAATTGGGTACAGGAACACTAGGGCCGAGTCTTCACAGTGCAGTGAAACTGCAGCCAGCTCTGAAGGAAGACGGGGAGAAGACAGGGGAGGGTAGCTCCAGCCAGTGGGCAGAGCCGGGCTGTTACACACTTTAGGTTTCTCTGGTAGAAGTTGTAATCGGTGCCATTAGTCTGTTAATATGTCCCCGTTCTGCCGTCAGTTGAGGAAAGGGAGTTCTTCTCCCCTCGTATGTGCAACATGGTAGATTCTCAGTAATCGTTTGTGAACAGGAATGCTAGAGGAGAGAATCTAGTGGAAATAATGTAACAAACCTGTTACATCAATCTCCATCCCTGAGTTTAGTATGTATCAGAGTTAACACTTGGAGAATTAAAGAGAAATTCCAGTGACACTTATTTCCAGGACTTCAAGGTGAGCGTGTGCTAAATGCAAATCATTGGCCATGGTAAGTGGGAGAGACAAGGAAGGGGTGGCTTAGAGGCTTGACACTGGATTTCTCATTCGCAGTCTAGCTGGGCAGCATGCAGAACTTGCTCCTCCAAACCTGATTTACAAGCAGCTTTAGACACCAAAGAATCACTCCCCAAAGGGAGAAAAGCTTTTCAGACGGAGCTGGCATAGTAGATAACAATCAAGCCTGCATTGGAACAACCTTTTATATAATTCTACCTATTGCCCAGCAAGATCAGAAAACAATGAGTTTTAAAGAGAAAAAATTCTCCCTGAATAACATGGCCTTTCCCTTCCTATGATGGCTTGAGAGTGGGCTGTGTCTGGGATGTGGGCCTCCCATGCTCATTTGGGGAGCTGCCGTGAGCAGCAGCTGCAATGACGGCCCTGTCAACTGACGAGTAGACTAGAATAACTGCACGGACTGATTTGGTGCCCCCCCCCGGTGCATTCTTTCTGGAGTTTTTCCTCACTGTCATCAAATAGCTACCTATCTTTGTATTAGCAGGCAGAAAATGAAGAATCTTGAGGTAAAAAAAGAAGAGCTTTTAAGTGACAAGAAGGCTCCTACAAGGCGCTGGCTTTTCTGTAACTCACTGTGGAGACAGTACTTACCAGAACAACATCCCTGGGCCGGAGCCAGGAGGGGAGCTGGTTTCTATGAAAACCTCCACTTTGCTTTTATGACTTATTTTGAACTTGGAACTTTATCTTTGAATCAAATGGAACTTAAATTTATATTTCCCCCTTTTCATTTCTGGTACCCCAAGGGTTCCTGGTCTTGGTTTGTTTTAGTCTATGATAATGAATAAAGAGACAAATTTGAATCTACCATCCAGACTCCGAGATTGGCTTCAGGGTAGGGAAGAAGCCACAGGAAATACCCACGTGGATCTTGCAAGCACAAGCTTCCAGAAGGTATTCTGGCACACACCTGGCAGGCAAATGTAAAAGCTACTTACATGCATAAATTTAGAGTGACTTCTTCTAAACCAAGCTGTGCTGTGTTATTTGAACAAAATGGTTTGAGATGTGTTCAGTGTCCTTCCAACCACTGCCTTTCTTGAGCTTGCACTCACTGACAATTGCTCTGGGCTCCTCCTCCTGAGGAAAATGAATTCCAAATGCCTAGAAATTGGTACACTCAGCTAGCAGAAGGAAGAAAAACAGCCAGTGTCAGAAACACTAAGGCCCATGAATAGAGAGAATGGCTAAAAACCTAGAGAGCTGAAAGCCCTTTCTCTTACTAACTTTAGTGGAACAAGGGAAGGAAAATAAAGCACGGCCAGCCTGGAAGCAGAAAGCAGAGGCGTCTGAAGAGACAGTGCTCTCAAGAGGACAGGCTCGTTTCGGACACACAGACAGACACACATCCTGATAAGTGAAGCAGCTTGAGCTCTGGAGTGTGGGTAGGGAATGACATTCTTTTCCTTTTCTTTTCTGTTTTGCTTTTCTCTTGGGAGAGTCTCCTTATGTAGCCTAAGCTGGGCTACAGAAGCCCAGAACTCAAGATCTCCCTGCACCTCCCAAGTGCCAGGATTATAGGCTTTGTGTCTGTTCACCCTTACCACACTCTGGAACAGGGGCAATAAACAGCATCCCTAGAACTGAGTTTCCCAGCATCTGGTTTTTCCCCCAGTACATTCTTACTATGTATCCCCAACTGGTCTACAACTTGTTACATATACCATTTTGTATAGCTCACAAATTAATACATGCTTTTCATACTTTTGGGTGGCTGAGAGAAAAAACAAATCAAAATAATATCCTGGGGTATTTGAGAATCATGAAATTCAGATTTCAGTGTCCATGAGGGAAATTCTGGCAGAAAATGGCCATCTATAGCTGTTTTCATGGTACAAAAGTGTTGAGTAGTGTGACAGAAACCATAACCCCCAAGTAGCCTAAAGTACTTATTGACTGGCCTTTTACAGAAATGTTTGCCAACATTTATTCTCAAGGATGTCATTTGCTACAGAAACAAGAAAACAGCCATGCAGGATAAGAGTTCACCTAGACTAGAGCAGCAGAGGCAGCAAACAGCATAAGAACTGTATACCTTATACTATTAGTAAAAAATAGAGAAGGACTCACAGCTTGGAGGTCACTGTCTAGACAATGTGTGTGGCCTCACAGCTCGCTCCCAGACCCTACCCTATGAGAGCCTCTGCCCTGTACCCACCATCACTGCTCTCTTATTAACGATTCAGTTCTCCCCATGCAAAACATGCACCCCAGAAGATCAAACATGGAGCATACATTCCATAAAGTTACCTTCCTCTGACAGAGATTTCTCCTTGGGTGTCCAACTAACAACACCTTAAATTCAGTGTATCTAAGCTAAATTCTTCTTCGGACTTTTCTCATCTCGTGCCCTCTGCTTCTGGCTTAATCTCCCTCTGCCCATGCTGGAAATTATCACTCCTTACTTGTTGCTTCCTCCTTCTCCACCTGCATGAGCCGTGGTGCATGCTCTGCCCTAATCTCCATAGCTCTTGCCCTCTATATTCAACATAACTCTCCTCGTTCAGACCCCTGAATTCTGGTCAACAATCTTCTGATTTCCCTGCCTGCCATCCATTTTCCTTTATAGTGATTCTTTTTATATACACAGCTACAGGAATAATCTCCTAAAGCACACATTTTGCTCAAAACCCTTGAGTAGCAGCCTGTATTTCACCAAGTAATATCAGAATTCAACAATCTGACATTCTAGGCCCTATAAGACTTGTGTAATTCCTTGGGACCATATAAAACCTCTACTACCCATCTGACAGCCTTCAAATATTTGAAGACATAACATCTATTTTTTTCTCATCCTTATGTCTTATTTTCTCTAGGCTAAACGTTCAAGACCCTCATGAGACAAGAGTTTTGATTTCCTACTATCTCATTCTTTTCCCTCTTTAAACCTACATAATATGAAGAGTCGTCTCTCTGAAAATACCTTTTTGGTTGATTTAATTAAAAAAGATCTAAAGGGGTGTGGAGTGTACAGTGGGGAGTGGTTTCCTTTTCACTATTGAGAATCAAGTTCAGGAGCTTAGAGATGTGTTGCCTTAGGGAAGATTTAGAGTGGACTGGGGTGGAATGGCATAAGATTCTCACCCTGTGACGAGGCCTTCAGAATTCTACTCTGGCAGGAAGCTACAGTGAGAGAGCAGGACTTAGCGAGCTGAGGAAAAGCCTTCCCCAGAGTGGGGACTATCCTCTTAGAGGCGTCTGGCCTCCACTGGCCCCTTTTCCAGCCCATTTCCATTCTCATATCAGCAGCAGCCCAAAGGCACAGTGGAGACCCTAGTGGTGTTGTGACAAGCAGCCTATTCATTTCCTTCTCTCAGTCAAGCGCTCTGGGGATGAAAAGGAACAGCAAATCTAAACCACTGCCCAGAATCCACTTTGCAGAATTCAGAGAAAAACTGGTCTACTGAAGCAATTATATCCCGTTTGGAAGACCTGAGGGGGAACTAAAAGGACCTTTTCTTGTTTTCAGTGATGCCACAGCACTGCAGTGGAGACTGTCTCAGGCACTACTGTGGCCAGTGTTCAGGGAAGGCACAGTGTGCACTTTAAGCTCCCGTCACATAAGAACAATAGGGCACAAAAGTACCAGGATTTTTTACTTAACACTGGACAGACTGGAGAAAAGCTAAGTCAGTAAGGAGGGAAACTCAGATCCCAGAAAGACTAGCTTCTGTAGATGAAACTTGGGACAATCGGCTGTCTATCCAGGGTCAGAAGACTGCTTTAACATGTACACCACTGTATTACTGAGGAATGATCTGGATAGAAATCTGCCCAAAATCAGGACATACAAGCAAAGTATGTATGTGTGCGGGAAGGGGGTTGGGGAGATATGGCGGGGGCAGGAAAAAGTGGTAGTATAGTCCTTCGAATGATAAAATGTTTAAAGAGTAAAACTTCCTGAACACAGCTCTCTTCTCCACAGACCCTGATAATATGGGGAAGGGCGGAGGGCGGGGGAAAGGATAGGATGCAAGAGCATGTGTGGGTGCACACATGTATGTGTCCATTTACCCAAGGAAAGAGGACAAAGGCTGGGAAGGAGAGTGAGGGAAGGATGCAGGAGTCTAACATGGGCTACTGTGACTGTTACGATTCTCCATTCACTCAGAAAGCTTGAGACCAGGCTGTGTCTATCACAAGCGCAGTGAGAGTACCTGCAGGGCAGTGGAGCAGGAGAGCCATAGCTGGACCTTCCAATCTTGCTCCTATCTGGCTATCATTCCCAGAAGAAGGGTTATTTCTTTTAGGCACACCCTGCTGGCCTCCTTCAAAGTTCCACATAGTATGCCTGGTCCTTTTTACTAGCCTGCATACTTCAGTAGATGTTGGTTCTCTCTCCACTTCTCTCAGATATACTTGCAAACAAGCAAGCAAGCAAGCAAGCAAGCAAGCAAGCAAGCAAGCAAGCAAGCAGCAAGCAAGCAAGCAAGCAAGCAAGCAAGCAGCAAGCAAACAAGCAAGCAAGCAAGCAGCAAGCAAACAAGCAAGCAAGCAAATTCGCTCACTGCTTCTTCTGAGCTGTGAACGAAACATGTCATTTGTATTATGTTCAATTCCTGAGTATATGCAAGAGGCAGGTAACAAGAGCCCTAAATATAGAAATATAGGGCTACAAGTCCTTGTAGTTATCTATTTGATGAAATAACATATGTGATATAATAACAAAAACCATTTGTGCCTATAGGTTTGGTCATTAAAAGAATTAATGGTGTGTACTCTTTGAATGTAAAACAAAGCAAAATAAAAGTGGCCAGCCCTGGAGAGATATCTTTCTGTGCTTTACCTTTCACAATTTCTAAGTTACCAGGGACATCCGATGGCCCACAAACAGATCTCTCAAGATCAGAAGGCAATTAGATCTCTGAAGATGAAGTGGTAATGCTAGGGCTATATAAGCACGCCTGTCTTAGCATTTGCATCCCAGACAACCTTTTTTGGGAGGTACTAGCTGCTGAATGGCAAAGAGGACAGCTGTCAGTAAAGGGCTGCCCCAGGAAGCGAACTCCACAGCACAATGGCCATAAAGAAAAGAAAACTAAGATGCTTCATACAGAGTAAGGCCACTAAATAAAAACATTCTTTGTGATTCATCCAGCCTTAGCAGACAGTTGTTCAGGCTGGAGCCAGGAGGACAGGTGGATGTTTGGTAGGGGATATCTTCTAGTCGGCCTGGAGCTTCAAGCTCAGTCAATAATGATAGAAGTGTTCTGGGTTGCCAGAATATAGACTTCTTTACTTCTCTGCATACTCAGAGTCCATATCTAGGGAACAAAAATCGGATTTCTCTTCCAGAGGCAGTCTGGTGAGCATCCCAGAAGTCCACGAGGGATCTTCAGGGCAGGCAGGTGTGAGGAGACAGTGTGAGAAACTCCAAGAGATCAGGATGGATGGAGACCACTGAAGTAACCTTGTGTGTTCAGACAGAGTTGACATTTATAATTTGTAGGGCCCCTAACATTCTTATTTCCTTTTTTACCAATGCTCTGGCAGATATGTTGTAACATATTAATCTTTGTAGTTGAGTGATACAGTTTAAAATACTGCAGGCTTGCCTGCCATTTCCTCCCCTGGGGTCTCAAAATAACTCCACACAAATCATCTTTGCTAAACACTCACGCAGGCAGCTTTCCTCTGCTAGCACACACACATCTTATGTAAGGGAAGAAGCCACCCAGCTTGCTGGAAGACAGTGGCACTCCTAGAGAGGCAGCTGCAGTCTAGAGGCTAAGCTCAAGCTTCCTCAGTGAGAGGATATCAAGGAGGTTGAGGCCAGAAGGCTGCCCAGTTCACAACTGCCTGTAAATAAACACAATTCAGCCATTTAGTGACTTCTCACCACAGAGAATGTCTCCTCACTAGATTTGGGAAAGTAATGAGGAAAGAAGCAAATGTAGCCTCTCCTTCGAATCCACACAGTTTGCAATGGAAGATGGGCACAGAATTTAAGGAACCCAAAGAAGAAACACGGAGAATAGGACAGAAAATGGGGGCAGCTGCAGAGCCTCTCAATACCTCCCCATAGGTACATAAAATAGTTCTGGTGTCTAGGCCACATTTATCTGGCCCACATGTATGTGGCTGGCTGAAGGAGAAGGCCTGAGATAGCTGGCCTACTTGCTAGATCCCAGCAAATCAGGTGGCACCTATGACTGAGATCCCCTGCTCACTGGTTTGCATCAACAGCACCTTCTCCCTGGCATAGTCAGTGTGCTCAAGCCCCAAATAATCACTTTATGGAGTCTGGGTGATGGATCTGGCACTGCCAGACGCCCAGGTAGGCCTCAGGCCCCTTGTGTCCCGATAGCCTTGACCATAGTGGATCAAGAGTGGTGAAACTCTGAGGTTTCTATCTTATCCAGTGTCAATTCTAGCCAAGCTTAGAGGCTGTGGGAAAGGTTACCCTACTTTCCTCAGAAATGTCTTAGGGGAAACAAAGGTTGCTTCAAAGCCCTCACTTCTCAAGGTTAGAGACAAAATGCACTGTCTTAGGGGCGTGTGGGAAGACCACACAGCCTGCTCTGTTACCCATTTCTCCTGGTTCTCCCATCCCCATGGCCTCAGGTCTCCTCTGTTTTCTAATCCTTTCTCCTAACAGTTTCTGAAGAGCTGGAGCTTCCCAGCAGCTCAGTTTGGCTACATTTTATCCCAATCTTTGCCATCACTGAGCAGTCACAGCTGGGCTTCAATTTCATCACAGACTGAAAGAGATCTAAGAACTGATATTCATTTCTGAATTCACCTGTACCTACAAATGTCTACAAAGCATCTAACCGAAAAGGTTTCAAAACTAACCTAAGGAAACCTTTTATTATTTATAACCCAGAAACTTGCTGTCCTTGTTCTCACCGTTCATTACCGAACAACTAACAAAATTCCACAGATTCACACATTACGTGGCACTTCTTTGGTCAGTTCTACCCAGTCACTGCACATTAAGCCAGGCTTTCTCAACTCTTCTCCAGTCAATGGCAATCATACGACAGCTACAAATGCTCACGTTGGTTCAGGGCTGTTCAAATCTACTCTCCGCACTGTAGTTAAAGTGATCTCAAACTGGATACTGTAATGAAAAAGGAGAACTTTGAATGTATCTGGCGACATGGACAACTATTGTGGTCAAACTGGTGTTTAAACAGATTTCAGTTTTGAAGTTCAAAACAGAGGAAACAGCCATGATTAAAGAGGTCAGAACACTGGTTATGTCTGAGAGGAGGGCCACAAGGGAGCATACTAGGATACTAGAAGTAGTTTCTATTTTCATGGTAGTGTTACTTGGGGGTATGTACACAGATAAAAATTCAACAAGCAGCATACTTATGACTTTTATGTGACACCTAAAGAATCAAGTAAAAAATTATACAATGCCTCAGCCATCTTCCACTCTTTCACTTAAGTTTTCTTCCCCCTCCCTTTTTTAAAAACGATTTTTATTTATTATTATATGCAAGTACACTGTAGCTGACTTTGGGCGTACCAGAAGAGGGCATCAGATCTCATTATGGATGGTTGTGAGCCACCATGTGGTTGCTGGGATTTGAATGAAGGACCTTCTGAAGAGCAGTCAGTGCTCTTACCCATTGAGCCATCTCGCCTGCCCCCTTAAGTTTTCTTATCAGTTCCTATCTTACAAGTCAAGGATGGACTGGTTGGGGAAGAAAGGGGAGCTAGCATTTGTGGACCTAATGTACCTGGATAAAAATTTTTGTGTATGCATCAGTTTCTTGAAGCAAAGATGGAGTGTCTTCCTATTAGTCCCAGAGATTGGCCATAAGTCACAATAACTGGTCTGAGGCACAATCCAACCAACACATGAGGCACTAAAACATGCCCTTCTGAGCCTGACCATAAGCCTGCCATAATTAAACTATTTGCGCTTTTGAATAATGATATTTTCTCAGTTTTTCTTCCTGTCCATTTCTAGTTACTATCTTTTCCTCTTTAAAATCTATCAAGGGAGAAAGCCTACAACTTTTTAAGATTTAACCTTAGTGAACACTCTGAGCGGCATGGAAACAGCAACACAATTAGCAAAAAGAAGGCCTGGGACATGGCTCGGCGAGCACATACTTGTTATATGTTCGAGAGTTCAGGGTTCAGTTCTTGAGCACTGACATAACAGCCAGGCATGGCTATATTCTCTGGAATCCCAGTGTCAGAGGGGCTTATGGGTACCTAGTCTAGCCCAGAAGGTAGCACACTAATAGACCACCTCAAAAAATGAAGTGGAGAAAAAAACTGAGAAAGACGTCACGTCAGACGTCAACCCTGGCTTCCACATGTATCTGCACACCCAGACGAAGCACAGTACCATTCCCCCAAAAAGCCAGTTGTTGAAGGAATGAATCTAAGCACTAGGATCAACTGTTCTTGTGTTCCTTTAAAATGTGATAGTCTACACTTGGGTCAAGGATTTGAAGACCTAAGTTTCAAATGTGTAAAAATGAGATTGTAAACACAAAGAGAAAAGGTAAAAAATAAAGACAAAGTTCACACAAAGTTGAAAAGGTAGAAGAGCAAATGTCAACAACATCCATGCAAGTTCAGGTGGAAAGGCCCTGGAAAGCACCTGCACCTGAGTGCCATGAGACTCAGAACCTAGAGATGACCTCAGAACAGCAGCGCTTAGGTCTCTTTCCCAGACTACTCAGTAAATGTCAGTAAAGGTGTCTATCATCACACATCAAATAAGTATTAACAGAATCCTATGGCAGCAAACAGCCTTAGAAGTGCTTTAGCCAAAATTTCTTATTTTAACAGAGGAAGATACTAGAAATGAGAGCAGTTCAATTACCTAGACAAGTTTGCATGGCAATTAAGTCCAGATTATAAGTCCTATCTTTTGACAGGCATGTGTTTCCACTGGATCCTGTCAGTTCAAGCCAAATATACTTCATTTTATTTAGCTTGAAAAGAGTCCTGATTCATCTTGCTGAATTCTGACTTTGAGTATCCTTTCCTGAATTAACAGATCATCTGATATTGTGAACTTTTAAAAAAATTTTTAGGTTACCAACAGTTAGGTTCACATATAATTAAAAGGGTTCCAAAGTGCAAGGAGAGACCAGACAGTATGCTTAAGAAATTAGCATAACAATGCTACAACACTGTTAATGCTAGCTTTTCTGGTGTTAGGCACTGCATCAAGTACTTTTGAAAACCATGCACCTTGCCATTTAATGCTTAGGGTTATTATAATTTGCACATGAAGAAAATAAAGTCTAGCCTATCCTGGTTACTCTAACGCTCATGTTTATTGAGAATAGTACTGAAGTGCTTGCATGTGATACAGTATTGAGCTTCCAAATCGGGAATTCTTAAGACACAGTCACTTTATTCTAGCTTTCTTATTCATATTGGATGAAATGGAACCAGGAGGAAACGGAGCTTCCTATACAGTACCTGCTTCCTCCTACAGAGCAGGTCTCTGTAAGAGTGCCCAGGAAAACACAAAGCAGGTTAGCTGTCCAGCTATACACGAGAAAGCATGAGGAATGCTGATTCTACCATGATCTTCCGAATCCTTAGGCCTCATGCATGGGGAGGATAATCAACTTGTTTACTTACCCACACTATTGACTAAGTCTCTACTGTGTTCCAACTGTGGCCTTTACAATTGTAGCCAGCATGTGAGCTTTGAGGAAGCAGGAAATGAGAACAGACCAGCTAGAGGAAGTTGGGAGAAGTTCATGGATGCTAGTAATGTTTCCATTTTGGGATGAAGGACAAACCTAAGGAAGTCTCAAGAGTCTCCGAGAACTATGAAGTGGCCTTTTGGGTGGAGCAATGTGGAAGGTATCCGGTGAACTACTGGATGCTTGGCATCTTAGCTGCTCTCAAATGCCATGAAAACACTGGTAGTACCAATAAATCACTCTCAATTTCTACTGTTTCCTCTGGGAACACACAAGAGTAATTCTGTTATTCTCTCACTTCTAAGGCCTAGAAAGGCCCTGTCTTCAGAAAAAAACAAACAAACCAACAAACATCTGCATGTTCTTCCTAATACATTTTGTTGTGATTTCAGATATAAAAATGATTATTTTAAATCTGTATAGCTGCCATTTAAACACAGATTTTCATGTTATCAGTCAGATTTAGTTTTAATTAAAATTCTGAGTTATCTCAGAACCATTATCACAGCATGTCCAATCATCAAAGCTTCTGAGAGGAAATTCAAAGGAAACTAAGGGTTAAAGGGAGGTATCTTGGTTTGGAGAAATGGCTCAATGGCTAAGAGCACTATGTGTTCTCTCAGAGGACCCAGGCTCAGTTCCAGCACCTTTGTGGCAGCTCAAAAACACTCCAGCTCCAGGGGTTCCGAAAACATCCCCCCCAAACTTACATGTAAGGTAAAACACCAATACATATAAGATTAAAACAGTTAAAAAATTTAAAGTGGTTTATTTTATAATCAGCCACATCTTATAATGATCTTTAACTTCAAAACCTTATGAAAAAGGCTTTAACTATAATACAGATGCATATCAAATAACATGGATCATAGTTTCTGTTGTGATAACTTCTAAAAGTTCAAGGATAAAGACAGATGGAGATATTTGATTGACAGGAGTTCATAATTCATTTGCAGAAGAATAAAGAACATCTCTCAATAGAAGATTGCAATTGAAAAGCTTAAAATATTCACTTAAAAAAAGAAACATTGTTTTGACACCCAAAAAGGACAAATCAAATTGGTCTCCTCGCTCTGTCCCTAAAGAGGAAAGGCAGGAAGTGCTGGAGTAGGAAGTGTGGGTTCCAGCAGTAATGAAGCTGTGTGACCTTGGTCTTCAGGAAGGGCATCATAATAAACACCCAAATGGATGAGGAAGGGGACATGATAAACAGATGAAAAGAAAGTGACATTACATAAATGAACCCTCAAGGAGGAAAAGCTTCCCCATAAGTTTTAGCTTTACTTACTTAATCAGAGTCCAAGCCATAGTCTGCAAATGGCCACAGTAGTGATGGGTGAGCTCATGACTTCACTAACTTCAAGAGCTCCCTCGTGGAAATATTTTCTCGTGGAAATATTTTTAAGATTCATTTCTTGGGAAATGAAGAGTGATCACATTCTGATATAAAAGTGGACCACACCAAGAAGTAAGTATGGATGTGTATGAAACAGGAAGAGAAAGCTTGATCCTAAAGGGTGTGGCAAGAGTATCACAGGCCAGTGGTGATAGGGTGATGAACAGAAGGGAAGCAGGGCCTATATGCGGATCCCAGGATGTACACTTAACTGCGACCTGTGAAGCTTGAGGAGCAGACAACAGCTGGGGACCCGGGAAGGGAGTGAGTCAAGCTGCAGTTTTTCCTGCTCCTGGAAGCATACAGCAGAGATGACAACAAATGACAAGTTACGTGAAAGCACAGATCCTATTTCTTGATCTTCTCCATCATCACTTGGCAAACCCAATGTTTCTTGCCAACCCCCTCCCTGGTGGCATCAATGTGACCCAGTTTTCTCTGGAAGCCATCCTCAGAAAATCGGAATATATTGAAAACAGGAGTGCTACGTCCCTAACCTGGACATCAGCTTTGCAGCGTTCCCTCAGATTTAGATCTCTTCTTTCTTATCTTCCTGATCCTCAGTAGATCTGACGCACAAGCCAGAGGAGGCTGGGAGGCTGACCGACTGATGCTCTCAATGTTTCAGAGGGCAGATGGATCCTGCAAGCTCATGGGACAATCCCTCAGAAGGAAGAACTGGTTAATCCTCCAAGGTCACCAGGTTCTCCTTTGAGAAATCTGTAACTCTAGGCTTAACTTCTCTTTCGCAGTAGCCATCTACACTGCTCCAAATGGACACCTGGTCTTTGGCTTCCCCAGGACTGACCGACCGATCGACCTTCTCTCTCTCTCTCTCTCTCTCTCTCTCTTACTTAAAAAAAAAAAAAACAAACAAACCAAAACTTAAAGTAAGTTGCTCTAATCTCTTTGTTAATCATTTTGTCCTAAAACTATTTAACAACTTAAGGAAAAACAGACCTGGTAGAGCACTATCAAAATAAATGAGAAAGCAGCTGCTGTTTTGATTTGAGGTCAAATATATTTTACTCTAGTTTCCACAGACACTTAAGACATTGAACTGAGGCTCCACATAGCTTTGCTTCTGAGGTGAGAGCCATTAAGTTCAACTATAGCAAAGTTAAGAACATTTTACGCTAGGGTACAAAATGTAGAGCTGAAGACTCCAGTGTAGCCGTTTTCAACCTGTGGGTCATGACCCCTCTTGCAAACCTCGGTCGCCAAAAATATATTTACATTACAATTCATAACAGTAGCAAAATTATAGTTCTAAAGTAGCAATGAAAATGACTTTATGACTGGGAGTCCCCACAGCATGAGCAACTGTATTAAAATGTGGCAGCAACAGGAAGGATGGAAACATTGCTGCAGTGGATAGAGTCTCTGCTTATGCTACTCACAGCTTGTAGTGAGAGAAGGTCACTTCTTTCACTGCGTCTGCTTCTTCAGTTACAGAATTGCTAAAAAGACTTCAGTACTTATATCAGAAAGGCTGTCAGGGTTGCCTATGGACCGCTCTATAGAATAAAGGCACTGGGCTAGGTTGTTATGCCCCATACTACGACCTGATTAATCTTCCAGGATTAATATATATAAGAAAAAAAAAGGTAAGAAACGCAACTCTCTCTCACAGACCTCTCAAGTGCATAAACAAACATGAATACAAATACATGAGCACAAACACACACACATGCATGCACGTACACAAGAATCTTAAAAAGTAGAAACTAGAAAACTGTACGTGTAGGGGGCTTAGGTCCTGCCCATACATGCTCTTTGGTTGGTGGCTCAGTCTCTGTGAGCCCCCAAGGGTCCAAGTTAGTCGACTCTGTAGGTCTTCTTGTGATGTCCTTGACCCATCTGGCTCCCTCAAACTTTCCACAAGACTCCCTAAGCTTTGCCTGATGTTTGGCTATGGGTTTCTGCGTCTGTTTCCATCAACTTCTGTATGAAGCCTCAAAAGATAGTTGTGTAGCTTGCTCTTCATGTGGGGCCCCTAACAATTGGAGCAGGGGGTGGTGGGGGTGGGTGGTGGGGAGGCACTGTCTCTGACCCTGCTGCCTGCCTTTAGATGCCTTCCCCTACCTAAGCTGCCTTGTCTGACCTCAGTGGGAGAGGATGCTCTGAGTTGATGTGCCGGGGCAAGTTGGCACCCATGGGAGGGGTGCTACCTTCTCTGAGGAAAAGGAGAGGGGAAGTGGGAGTCTAAGGGTGGGCCTTGGAGGAAGGGGGGTCTATAATTAGGAAAGGAAAAAAGAAAATTAAAACCCACACATATCTGCTTCTTGTGTTTAATAGCTCTGTCTACATCTGATGAAGGTTACCCTCTGCCATTTGGTGAAACACACTCTTCAGTTTTTTTTTTCATAGAAGGATGCTGCTCTTTGCCAAAGAAGTCTGCAATCAAGGGAAATGCAACAACTCTCTGTACTTGTCAGGAGAAATACACACATATGTACAAAGAGCCTCATTTCGCTCAGCTTCAACTAAGTCTACGTATTCTTTAGCAAATACTTTTCTGATTTGTAGTCAGCTCGGTTACCCAACACTATTTGGGTTTCAAGGCTTAATTTATTTAATTCTATCCCCATCTTCCTTCCAGCACAGCAATTCTAAGGAATGAGAGAATCCATCATTTCCTTATGCAAAGAGCTTTTCAGCACTATGCCAGCACTCTTTGGAACTACCTTCCTTCTTAATAACAACATGAAAAGGCATACATAATGTAGCTAACATGTTTTAAGCACTATTGTTATTTTCTGAGTTATGCACAGTATTCTATTAATATGCTTATAGGATAGTTTCTACCCCTCACAGCAGGTGCTGAGACTAGTCAGGCTGACCAGCTTTGCAAGGGAACAGTAAGCTGCCTCGACTTGATGGGCAGCTGGCTCACCTCACTTGATAAAATATACCTCTATGCTTCCAGATAGCCTGCTGACAGTGGACATTGACATTTGTGCTGAATTTCTGGTTGAGAAAAATGGGAGAGAAGCCTGTTCCAACTCAGGCACTCTTTCTGCTTTCATAAACCAATGAGGACTCTAAAACTGAAGCATCAGAACACAAAGAGCTGGTGATGGCAGGAGAAGAAAAGGAGGCAGAAGGGTACTCAATGATGGTTGTTTTGGCTTTACATTTTCTTCCTTCTCTCCTTTCTCAAAAATGAGAGCCTGGCACTTTTTAATAGTAGCAAAAAAAAAAAAAAATCAAGAATTTAATGTATTTGTTTTATATCACTTCAGTTTTTTTCTATTTCCAAGCTTACTTTTCACGTAGCTTTGAGTGAAGAAGCAGTCTAAAACTAAACCCTAACATCACATAGCTTCATTTGTAAAGTATAAGTAAATGCCATTGTATTCACAGTTCGAAAAACCTGCAACTAGTTATTTAAAAATATATTTAGGTAGCAATGGTCCCTGCCTAGCCACAGTTTCAGTTATCAACAGTCACCTGGAGTCCAAATATACTAAATGAAAAATTGTAGAAATAACTCCTAAGTTTTGTGCAGCACAGGAGTGTGGGGAGTGTGCTGCCCACCGTCTGGTAGCAGCTACCATGGTGATCAGCTCAGACTGCTATGAGATTGCAGCACTGTGTTCATGTGGCTCTTCTTTACTTAATAATCGCCCAAAGTGCAAGAATATTAACACTGGCAACTCAGCTATGCCACAGAGATGGAGTAAAGCGTTTCCTCTTGATGAAAAAGTCACAGTACAATAAGACATTTAGAGAAAGAAGGGGGGGTGAGGGTGGATTAGACAGACTTGAGTCCACATCCACAGTACATTTAGGAAAGTTTATTGTGTTGACATTCTATTTTGTGACTAGTTATTGCTGTTACTCTCTTATTATACCTGGCTTATAAAAAATTTTGCCCTAAGTATTTATAAAGAAAAGAGTGAGTACACAGAATTTGGTACTTTCTCCAGTTTCATTTATCTACTATGGGTTTTAGAACATACTGCTTGTGGATCAAGGCAGATCAATGTACATCAGAACATTATTCACTATAGTAACCAAGAGGTTTTAATTCTGTGAAGTAGATAAGTATCTATTTTGCATTACCTACAGATTTAATAAACTATCTGAAAAAAAAAAAGGCAATAGTGTGTCGTTCTTTCTCACCAGGAGGACAGAAGACTGACATTCTAGGGTTTAGGGTTCTACTCTCAAACCACTACTAAAGACTTGCCAATGCCACAGCTTCAGATGGGAAAGAAAGGGCACAATAGGCACCAGAGAAGTCCTCCAATGACTTAACTTCCTTAGGGATTGCCCCAGTTCCATCTCAGGACATTCCAGGGCAGCTGGCAGGCAAGCACTGAACCTCACAGAGGTTCTCACTGTCACACTGCAGCATCTGATATAAATCCCTTAAAGACTCTCAGAGACTAACCCCAATCTCCCACTAAAGTTTCACTTAGAGAAGATCTGAATATAGATGGAACCTGGTCCACTTATATTTCACAGATCAACACAAAAAGGCTACAGTGAATACGATTTAATGCCTATTGTTTCAGCTGCAAAAGTCCCTGGGCTGTAGAACAAAACTGAATCAGAGAAAGTCATAGAACCAGACTGGCTGGACTTTATATTCTCTCATTGTTAATTACCTTCACCTTACTGCCTACAAGCCTTACTGCTTGCTCCTCAACAAAATGTGTATGTCACTCTTTTCTTGATGACAATGATGAAATGCTTTCTTGATTCTATTACAGAGGAATAGTTCTTATGGGGAAGCAGTGTCAACTTCCAAAGAGTGTTCGAAAGTTATGTGAGGAGTTAGGGTTATTTCTAGTTGTTGCAACAATGGTTGCTACTGATGGCTTTTGGTAAGTAGGGACAGTAATTCCAAGGATCTCAGTATGAGTAGAAAAATCATGAGTCTTTTCTAGAACCTGAGAAAAACAGAATGCCTATGTCAGCAATTGTAATACTGGCCTCGAAATTGTGTCATGGACCCAGGATATTAGCGGCAAAGGTATTATTGGCTCCTTTCTATCATCCTACCCAGTCAACTCTACAGGTTGACTGGGTAGCAGCCAAGACAGCAATCATCTGCTCCTCTTTCTTATCTAGGTAAGGACAGATAGATGAGTGGACAGACACAAAAGGGTGTCTGTGAAAACACAAATGGACTCCTGATGCTTACTGAGTAGTAAAGCAAGAACTGAAAGCTTATGACATACTTTCCCATATGTTCATACCATAGGGAATTATACTGAATATTAATTAGCATATTAGCACTGAGTACTCATTCAGCAAATATTTAAGAAGTTCTACCTATTATGGATCAAGAATTCTTTTTTTATCTTCAACAGAACTTAGGTTCAAATACTATATTTGCTTTCTTATGTGCGGTGTTAGTGGTGACAGTATTGGAGATGGGAGCAGGGGATTAATCATGGCAGAGTGCTTAGACTTGTTTTGCAATCCTAAAGAGGAATCAGGAAGATTATGGAAAAGGGAACATCTGACCAAAATGACTTACCCAGACAAAAGTGTGCAAAATACAAAGGTCTCAGCTCGGGAGTCCTCAGTGGAGTGGGAGGAATTAAGGGTGACAAGAGAGAGAAGACACAGGGAGGGGTAGGAGGGCCAGAGTTAAGAACCACCTTGTTCTGTGCGGGGCACAGAAAGTCATTGCTAGCATGGCATTCTGGGATAAATAAATATATAAACAGACACGTGGATGGCAGAAAATTGACTGTGAGGACAAAATGAGTGTGTGAGGACAAAGCCTGAGTGGCATCCCCGGGACTCAGGCAGATCTCTATTTATTGGGCCATACTGCAGAGTTCTGAGGGCTACTACCACCAGATAGCTAGCTATAGCTAGATCTTATTCTACTTGTTCAGAGTGAAGACACAGGGCATATAGCAACGCCTGGAAAAGCTCTACTGAAGAATCACCCCACCTTCTCCTGAACTCGTGGGCTGCTGCTATTAACATCACTACCATCCTAGGTTGGTGTTAAATTAGCCAATTTAACAACAGCAACAAAGAGCCCCACACAAATGTGGCTTCCGATGGCATATTCATTTTTATTAATTGGCTAATTGAGCACTGCTTTAGAACTGCACTGAGGGTGGTAGTGCGTGAACATGCTAGTGTGCTACATGCTCTCTCTCACTGTTTGTGAATATTTACTCTCATTTCAGGCTACATTTCCCATGTATGTAGAGAATCCAGGGCCACAGATGTCACTGGCTCTACTCTGTCCTCATCCCTAATGCCGCTATCATGTTGTCTGGAGGTTTACTCTTTTGTGGCTTGCCCTTATTTTTGCATTCTGCAGAGGCTCCAGGGAAGGAAGGAGATGGTTGCTGACAGGGAGAGCTCTGCTTGATTTTTTTTCCAGATGCAGCAGGCAGAGCTCCACAGAGAATGAGTCAATACTCTGAGCAGAAGCACAGCCAAAAACAAGGCAGAACATCAAGCGAAGAAGAGACACCATACTATTCAGGGGCTTCAGATACACAAGACTAGACCTCTATTGGGAACCTGAATCACAGCTCTGCAATATTCTACTATTAATATCCCTGCTACCTTTGTACTCACATGCAAAGTGTCAGGGTCTATCATAGTTTTGTGCTTCAGGTCCACCATGCATGGCTAGGGCTGGGCTGTTTCCTCAGTAAAATAAGAATGAAAGTTAAAATGAAAGCAGAATTATTACATGTATAAAATTATTCACTGCAAAGCATGTAAAAGCATTAGTGAACACTGAGTATCTACTGAAATAATTCAGAAGACTTTCATCCTAAATTACTGAGTTGAAAAGACCACATGACTAGAAAGGGATAATGTTTTCAGTGTCTGAAGTTTTATCTTGAATTTGCTTGGATCTTTAATTTTTGTTCTTTCATGAGATTCTACTGTGGTGGCTTACATGAGAATAACTCCCATAGGCTCATATATCTGAGTACTTGGTCCCTAGTTTGTGGAACTGTTCAGGAAGGATTAGGAGGTATGGCCTTGCTGGAGGAGGTGTGTCACTCAGGGCAGGCTTTGAGGTTTCAAAAGACTCCTGAGAATCTCAGTGTTCTCTCTCTCTTCCTTGTTGCTGTGGATTAAGATGTAACCTCTCAGAGAAAGGAATCTCAAGTCCAACACTTCCCAGAATGCCTGTTAAAGGGCATGACTAGAAGCCATGTCATCAGTCCCTATTTTGAATCAGCAGGATGACAGTTCTGGCTTCCTAGGAACAAGAAGAAAGAAAGAGATTTATTCAACAAAGGTACTCTCGCAATAGTCTGGCCACTCAACTGGTCAAGACTCCCACAGGGTGGGTGTTCCTCAGGAAGCTGAGACCCCCCCAAAGGGTTACCAGGAGCAAGGGCTGTTTTGATGCCTCTACAGGACTTGGATTTCACACTGCCATTTCTCTGTTCCACAGCTCAGAAGCAACAGGGACATCTTGGCAAGATATCTTTGAAGAAAACTACTTTGGACTTAATTGAAGGAAGCTAGGTATAAAGCTACAGGACCATTGTGGATTCAGACTCTGTTGATCCACTGCTCCCTGAACTCTGAAGAACAGGCTGAGAGATGCTAGGCTTCCATGAGGCCTCCCAAGATTTCCCTGTTCAGAGAAATGGTCATTATAGAGTAAATGACCACTACTTCCTAAGCCATGTCTGAGACTCTGCCTCCACAGGCCTGGGATTCTGAGGAGGAAAACATATTAAGCCAAGTGTGGTACAATGTGACAGAAACAAGAGGATTTGTATCCAAACAAACAAGCCGGGGGTGGGGTGGGGGACCCCATCCAAACAAAAAAAACAAAACATGCTTGCACACTGATAATTACACCTGGGAAACCATAAAGCTTGAACCATAGTGCTCATGCCTGGAGTGGGCAGGAGCTAACTGCTCTTTGCTGTGCTTTGTGGTTATCCTTGGAGCTCAGAAGCAGGTCAGCAGTAAGTGCTGGTAGACCTAGCAACAGCTCTCAGGACTCTCCTGACTGTCTTTTCACTTGATTCCCATATGAAGTTCTGGAGATAGGCCACACCTTACCCCCACCTGTATTCAGATGCTCATTATGTCAATGAATGTGATTTACCAAGCAGCCTCTTATCTGATACTTGCTCCTACAGAAGGTACTTATCCAGTATTGCTCATGTTGTCTGATGCATCCTTCTGATATATTAAGCTACATACGGTGGGAAAACCCCATCTTAGAAAGCATAAAGAGTCACATAGGGGGAAGTGGTGTAGAGAGCTGGCAGGGGATTACCCCTGGGTTTCTCTTCAGCTAACACTCACAAATGCAGGGTTTACAGTGTGGCACACACTGTGAGTGGTTAAACATATAGAAAAGGTGCAATGAACAATCGGGCCAGTGACACTCATGACTGTGAAGCATGGTTGGAACAAACAGATTTGACAAAACAAATGGGTTCTTGAGAATATGCCACAAGTAGTTCAGACAGGGTACCTGATGGAGAAAGTGCCTATTAGCTGTATTTTTTTTTTTTTGGTGCCCTACTATTTTGAGTCCTAGATAATTTTACTACCAAAGACTCCATTGTGTATAGCCATGTGCACCCTCATCCTTACTCCCCCCGAGAGCCTCTAGCTAGGGGGTGAACAGGAGGTGAAGTGGTTTCCCACATTGGCAGTCTCATGCCAAGATGAGTTATGGGTGCACTCTCATCTCTCTCTCTCAAGATAAGGTGCAGCTCTCTGTGGGAGATGCAGGCAGATATATATCAGTGCCCTAAGCAACAGAGATAAATGTCATAACTCCAGCCCCTGTCCATAAATACTCAGCGGCAGGACAACCTTAAACAGCCCACTGTGCCCAGAAGAGGCAGGATTTAGTGGGCTTTGTTACTTGCTCATGTGCTGAAAAAGCGCTTTTAGGAGAGTGTTAAATAGGCACATTACACAAGCTCATGGACCCAAAATAAATAAGGCATCCTCCTTCTGTGGACACCACCCACACGGAGAGGCTACACGCAGCAGCAGGGAGAGGAGGAGATGTTACAGAACTGCCAGAGCCTGCTCTTGAGCCAGTGACCTTCAAACGGGTCCCAATGGGGGTAGCAAGAGGGCAAGGAGGAGCTTCTCCATTGGCATGTCCGTATCTAGTCTAGGGAGATTCATTCTGAATCAGTGTTGTTGAAACAAGAGGACATGCTGCTGGTTGCCACCTGCTGCCCTGAACCTCCTAGAGATTGGCAACTTCCTGAGGTGTGTCCAGTGGAAGACTTCTTGGTACAGTATCCTTTATGATCCAGATGATTGTACACCTTTGCCTACTCTTTGCCTTTATGATCAAGACAGCTTGTTCTTTTGTACCAAGCTCTGCTCCTAAACAATCAACTGGCTCATCTCTTCAGATCAATGAAGCTCTTCAGCTCCCTGGAGACAGATGTATTAAGTATCAATCATGCATATTATTTTACAATATAATTACACTGATAATTAATCCACAAGAAATATTGCTCTCCAGGTCCTAACTTCTGCCAACACAAATACAAAACTCTTGGAGAGTGGTCCAAAGAAGACAGAGATTCCACAGGGAGAGAGACCAGGCAATAACATTAAGGCTGAGGACCTAAGAGAGAAAAGGAGCAGATGGCTTTGCCCAAGTCTCTGTCAATCCTGCTTCAGAGACCTGCAGATCCATGTTTAACTAGAGAAATATAATCAGGTAGAAATGGGAGAGGGGCACCATCTTACCTTAGTAGGTAATATCAAAGGCTTCTGCATCAGGAAGCTTACACTCAGCATTCTGGCGAGGTTCATCTATCCACAGCTAAGGTCTTCAGTGTATACCTCCATATACAGTCCCACTATTAACTTACTGAAGGTGCTGTATCGTGTAGTCGGGTCTCCAGGACAGTGTATAATCAATAAATACCAAGGGAAGGAAAGGTGGCTCTCTACTAAGTCACATCACTGGAATACTTGCCCCACCACCCAGAGGACCTTCCAGTCTGCATTACTTGGCTATTCCATCTTGGTCTATAGAGCACTTTACAGGAGAGTTGACTTAAAAAGCCAAGCAGTTGCTCTGCTACTCAGCTGTTAACTCCAGCCAAAGCCAATACTGTTCCTGAAACCTAAACGTTGCCTATTCTAAACATATAAATTGCCTCATAATCATTGACTGATAAAATGAAATCTGTGTCTGCCCTCCTCCCCCTGGGTGGCAGCGGGTAACAGTGAAAAGGCTGCGCTTGGAGCAGCAGCAGGAGAGACCAGAGGAGGAAATGATAACTGCCAAGTTGGATAAGCAGTTGCTGAAGAAATGAAAATTAATATGAGCTGTTTTCTAATAGCTTCCAACTCAAGTAAAGAGAATCTGTAGATGGGACAGGGACTGCATCAGAAGCACTTTCCACTGGACTTTTCTTCTGACTGCCCAATTAGTATTCTGACAGTAAATCAACTAAGGGCGCAGTGTGAGTTAAGTGAGACGAAGGGCTCAGCACACATACAAAGATGTCTACTGACTGAGGCTGAGGTACTCAGTGTAGAGGGAGTGCCAAGTATGCACAGGGCCATGATTCTGATTCCTAGAACCTCCTCAAAGTTTACTTCCCACCTATCTCTTTTTTCAACTAGAGAGGATGGGGTGGGGGAAATAGAGGTAAAAAAAAATCAGCAAGAAGAAATAAAGAAGAAGTATGCTTTAAACTAAAAGGTCTGGAAGAGCCTTACTGCAGTCAGGGGAGGAAAGGCCTCCAGCACAGGGCCTCTGCTCCCCTCGCACACCTTGGTTGTCAGGCAGGCAGCCAGCTCCACTCTCCAGTGATGTCCTTCTCTACCAAAAGTTTGCTTTTCTTAAAGCATTGCTACAGTCACCCAGCCAAGAGGCTGTTAATACAGAAAAGATGTTTTACAGGCATCTACATAAGGAAAAATGTCCCAGCTAATTATCGGCCTCAAAATATCGGATATCTGACACTTTCAATTTTGATAAGCAACTTCAGAAAACAAATCTACATCTTTGTAAGCTGTCATGTCAAAAATGAGTTACTAGCACAGAAAGCTACACAAACATCCATGTAACATAGCTGCTTCCCTCCATGGCTGACAGATCTGCTCAGGGATCTCTAGAGGCAGCTAAGGCCAAGGGGCAAGAAAATACAAGAGAGCTGAGAGTTCTTAATTGTCTGCCTAAAGCTGATAGTTTCACACAAGTTTGCTTGCTCCTGTTCCCAACATCAATTTGCACCCTGAGTGGCTGCTGCGTGCTCTCTGGAAGTCAGTGATGATCTTTATGTTTCGTCTTCATTCCTGCAGGTACAGCAGTCTCTGGAGACTTAGAAATTCATGTAAGTGCCACAAATACAACTTCAGAACCAAAATACTCAGGAAAGGATATCCAACAGAAACCAAGGCTTTGGTTTTGGTTTTGGATAGGCAGAGGCTGGTAGACCCCCTTTGAGTTTGAGACCAGCCTGATCTATATACCTAAAACCACAGTTCAGGCTTTGCAGTAAGACCCTGATGCAAAACAAGACACCAAGACCAAAGCTGGTAATGAATGAACCTGTAGGTAAGAAATTTTTTGGTTGGTTTAGAGCTTAGCCTTTATTGGCTGAGCTAGCTCTCTCTAGACCCTGTTCTCTATTTCCTATTGAAAAAAAAAATGACCATCTTCAAAGATCAGTAGAGTAGACACTGTGATACATGCTTATGATCTGTAAGGCTAGTCAGATAAATCATTAAGTTCCTGGCTAGCCTTGGTTACGCAGTAGGGCCCTTGTTTTAAACAACAGCTTAAAAAGTAGGCAAATTTGTTTGCACTTATTTGGTAACATAATTATTAAGTAAAGATAACAAGTCAGGTACTGTTAGGCTTGGAGCAAATATAAGCAACATACCAGGTATTTAAGGTCTGTTGGGAAAGGCCTACTATAATAATGTACAGGAGAACTTCAGGGAACACTGGGCAAATAGACAATGGGAAAGGGTTAGCATTTGTTAGAAGTCAGAAAGAGAAAAAGACACAAGAGAAAGGGCACTTAAGTGGAGACTAAAGATTCAACAGGAGCATTTCTTCAATGTAGCAAAAGTAGATTCTTTAACACACAAACTCAAGTAGGATTAGGAGAAGAAATAAAGACTCTGGCTAGAGGAAGTAGCCCTTTGCTTTTCCATCAGTACCTGGAGCCATGTGAAGATCCTATCCTATCTTAGAAGAACTGGGACTAGGATTATAAAAAGCCCTCAACTCAGGAAGCTTTGACCCATTCAGTCCCACATTCTCATTTCCCGCTTTTAGCCACCAGATTCTGTCCAAACAAATTATCTTTATGTCCTAAAAGGAATTCTCCAGCCTATCCAGTTCATCCAATGCCCCTTTTTGAGACATCATCTCTTTACAAAGCATAGGCTGGCCTTGAGCAGGTCATCCTGCTTCAGCCTCTAGCGTGGCAGGATTACAGGACCACAATGTCTGGCTGCAGAATCCTCTTTTAATAAGGTAAGAAAATTTATCATGAACTCTACTCTCATATTTGGATATGCAGTAGAAACACAGAACTCTATTCACCACAGATAACTGAAACTTGAGAGCTAGTAAACATAATTTCCCATTTCACTCTCCTTTAAGCACTTGGAATCACCACTCTATTGTCATGTGTTTGGCTATTTTACCTACTTATCTGTGTAACCATATAGTATTTCTCCTCTGGCAATTGACTGCCTTATCTCTTCTAGCACAATGACCCCATAGTTGGCTCATCTAGCTGTAGTTAATGACAGGATCCCACATCCCCTTAAAAGGCATCCTAACATTCCTTTGTATGCCTTTACCATGTTTTCTTTATCTGTATCTTGGCTTGTAGGTGGACCATGGCTACTTTGTGGGTTCTTTTTTTCCATCCTTCCAACCCCCTAACACTAGATAGGAAAGAAAAAAGGATAGCAGGCATCTAAAAGGGGCAATGTTATTGTTAGACTTATTTCCTTCTGATTAGGGGTGCTTGGGTTTCTTGGGACCAGTTTGATCTTTGGTGTCAGTATATCTAGTTTCTTCTTTCTTCATTGTGGACCGTGAGTACCATCATCACCAACAACTACCTACTTAGCAATCCTTCCGGGCCCTAGCACTTATATACCCTCTGAAAAGTCTCCAGAATTCCAAATGTCACATAATCGAAGAAACTATCTGTAGCTGGCAAAATTATGTCCTGCAAGAACATGAGGCAAATCATAATGAGCTGCTGTGGACAACCTGAAGCACCCCCATATTGCACATTTGAAATTAAAAAAAAAAAAAACCCAAATATATTACTATAATATTTCTGTGTTTTTAAAGGAAACCAAAATTCTTACTGCATAGGCGATGGATGATTCTGTATTGGATTTGGAGATACAGATATTTTTGAGACTCTGATTTTATTTTTTGGGTGTATACCCAGAAGTCCAACTGATAGACTAGATGACAGTTCTGTAAGAACTGAGTAAACAGGGAAACCTCAGAAAAATACCAGGAAGCCACAAATGTCCATTAAGCTTAAAGTCAGGGAGCTTCAAAAGAATTTACTGAATAAACATCTGTCCCCAGGAGATGCCCCAACTGCAGGGAGTAACACCTGGTTCTAAGAAATGTCCCACCCAAAGTGGGGGCGGATCTCTCACCACCCCTTCTACAAAGGTATCTTCTCACCTGGGGCACAAAGGACATGGACACAAAGAACAATGGGCTCCACCAATGAGAGATAACCAACTCATGCTGTGAACTAAAGCCTATATTCTGAAAGGGTATAAAGAGTGTGTGTTTTTGTTTTTCCGGGGTAACCTCTGCCCCGATTGCGGGACCCCAGTATACTGGATCATTAAACCTCTTGCTTATTCCATCGATCTTCGTCTCCGTGTCTTTGGTAGTGGGACATCCTGGACGTAAGACTTGGCTCTCACGGGATCTTACAGTTCCATTTTTCAAGCTTCTGAGGAAGCTGATGGAGGTGGTAGTACATACTTTGACCCTGAGGTAGGAGAAGCTGTTACAATTTGAATGTCAGCTTGGGCTAGTAGTATGAGACTCTAAAAAAAAGGTATCCAAAGTTTGAAGAGTCTCCATATTGTCTTCCACAGTAGCTAGAACATTTTACAATTGTACCAACAATTTGTAAGGGTTCCAGTCTCTCTACATCTTTAGCAACATTTATTATCTTTGGTTTCTTTGATATCATCAACCATAATTGGTCAAATTCTTTTAAGTCTGTAATTTTATATATATCTGAGATTGAATCATTAGACCACTGCTACAGACAGCATTGCCTGTATACCCGTCTGGGTAGCAAGCTAATCGGCCCATTCTGTTGTTGTTCACAGACCACCTGACTACAAGCATCAAGGGAGGAAACATCTATCACAGCTCAGCAAGGTCTGAACAGAATGCTTTGCAATGAGCCCTTCAAAGTGAGATTTCCATATAAAATTTAATATGGAAATTCTTCACATGATAAATAGGAAGGTCCAAACTCAAACTACTGTGAGTAGGCAGGCTCACTCATCTGTGTGTGTCTGTGTCCTAATTTTCAAATCTAGAAGAGAGAAGGGCAAGGGAGGGAAGGCTAGACCCTTTCTACTCAAAAGTGATCTGAGCCATGAATGTTCATATTACTGGAAATGTGTTAGAAATGCCCTACTACTCATACCCAGGGAAGACAAGCCTAACTATGAGGTCCCACTGTGGGGCCTCACAGGATTACAGAACTTTCTGGGGGCCTGGTAACCAGTCCCTCTAAGCCTTCACCCCACAATATAAACCAAGAAGTCCTCACTCAGCACTCCATTTGTCTTTTAAGCACAGCTAGAAGAATTGGAGAGGGGGAGGCAGGCTCTTTATCTTCTATTCAGCATAAAAGGCAGCCCATTAAATAACAAGGGACAGAAAAAACAAAGTGATGGAGCACCAAACACAGCTGGCATTAGCGCTGACAAAGGCTGAGAGAAGCACCTTGTCCTCCTTTGGAGGATCTAACCTGCATTTAACCCTGTGCCAAGGCCAGATCCTGACACAAGAGGGAGGTTAGGAAGAGGAGGAGCTGGGAACAGAGCAAGAATTGCCTTCTGAGATAGCCAGTGAGGAGTGTCTTTCTAAATCAGGAGTTCACATACAGGCACATGCTGGGGATGAGGTGCTTTTGTGCCACTCACCCAACCCCGAAACAAAACAAAACACCCCCCCCCCACACACACACAGGGCTTTCTCCCTGGGTTGTTAATTGCTCTGCAAGGCTGCTGGGAGGGGGTGATTCTGTTTTAAACGTATAATGTAGTAGCTGGGAACATAGTTCCTTACTGTGTATGCCCATCTCATCTCCATGTAAACATTAAGAGATTAAAACGCTCCTCCTTTAAACTTGGCTCATTAAAGGCAATCTCCCAGCTAAGTATTGAACTTGAAATGCTTTTAAGTTAGATGCAAATAAAGGTCAAACTATTTTACTTCCTTCTGAAGGATTTAGAGGAAACAAACTTGCAGGAGGTGGGAAAGCTGAATGAACAGAGTTTAACACTCCAAGTGATTTAAGAGAGAACAGGGATTCATTTCTTTGCCAGCTCTCTGTCTTCTCCTCCCTCCACTTCACAATTGCACTGTTCATGTAAAATCAGTCAGGGAATGTGAAAGTTAAGGTTCTCATGGTAACTGGTAGTCCCACAATGCACATAGCAGTATTGGTAATTACTAATTGGGCTGTTGCTAAAGGTGAAACCTTAATCCTTAAGATACTGCATGTGTGAAGTGGGTGAAATAGCATCCTAACAGAATTTTAAACCTTTCTTATGTTTAAAATCTAAAGCCTTAAAGATAAATCCAAACTCAGCTGGGTAGTGGTAGTGGTGGTGCACGCCTTTAATCCCAGCACTCAGGAGGCAGAGGCAGGAGGATCTCTGAGTTTGAGGCCACCCTAGTTGAGAGGGACAGAGACATACATAGATGAGTGAGAACCAACACATACACACACAGACACATACAGTGAAGGGGGGGTAGAGGGAAGGAGGGAGGGAGGGAGGGAGGGAGGGAGGGAGAGAGAGAGAGAGAGAGAGAGAGAGAGAGAGAGAGAGAGAGAGAGAGAGAGAGAGAAAGAGAGATATCAGAGTTCCAGGACAGCCAAGACTACAGAGAGACAGCCAAGACTACAGAGAGAAACCCAGTCTTAGTTGTGAGAAATGTCTGCTTTTTTCCTATCAAATGAAGCTAGCTTGGTAAGAGCCAATGTGCCACAAACTTTCCTGGTGGAACTTTTGTTCACCACCCACTCACTACAATTTGAAGGCATGGAGCAGCCAACCTCTCTCTCCTTTTGCCTTTTTTTCCCCCGAAAAATGTAGCCTTAGTTGGCCTTGAACTCACAGAGATTCACTTGCCTCTGCCTCCAGAGAGCTAAGATTAAAGGCCTGCGCCTTAAAAGCCTGGAAAGTCTGTGAGGCAAAGGAGGAAAAGCGCAGTCACCACACGCATTGGCATCAAAAGCAAGTGAAGGGCTTGGTGTGTTTGCTATCTGCATAAGGTTCACAGCACACTTCCCCCCACCCAAATTAAATTGCTTGTTTAACTTCTTTTGCTTTGTTTCACTACTGAGATTATTCTTGCCTTGTTTCTAATACAAGTACAACCAATAGTGAATACAACAAAGCTATAATCCCAGCAAACTAAGAAGGAGGAAGGTAAGGAGAGTGGACTATGGTGGAGACAGGATCAAAGGATGTCCCTAACTGTCAGCTTGCCTTGAAAATGCTGGTAAGAAAAGTCAACAAAGCTTCTCTCCATGCCAGCACAGAAGCTCATGGTCCTCATCTCATTAGGACCCTAATTGCTCTTCTGAGGAGCTGGATCGATGACATTAGCATTAGCCCTTGGCTAGCTCACCTTTGAGCTCAGGATACTTTAAAACTGAGCTGTCATCTAATTAGAGTGTTTATCTGATGAATCGAGGGAAGACACAAGCTGTCTTCTAAGCTGTCGTCTCCTACTCATGCAGATTACATTTATGCCAGGGCGAAGATTTAATCAACTCAATTTGCTGATCAGCTGACTTGATTCCAAACTCAAAATGTAAGAGTAAGAAGAGTGTATAAGATCAAGGCCTGGAAGGAACATCAGCTACTACTCACTACAATCCAAAGCTACACAGCTAAAGCTGTAAGTTGCACTTCATGGTTTTGAGTGTGGAGCCTACGGAAGTGCAGACAATGCGACTCAGCTATTCCTGTTATATTCGGCTATGAGGAAGGGGTGGAGTCTGGACAATCATCCCCGAACTGTCCTTTAAATTATTCCTAATTCATCTCTCACCTATTTTATACCTCAGAACAAGCTTCTATCAGCTCTGCCATGAGGAAAACCCCTGCTGCCATGTAAAGTAACAATCTCCCTGTATCCCCCATAGGATCAATGAGCAATGGGCGTTGAGGGATGTGACTAGGCTGTGAGATGGTTCAGCCATCAAGCATTTTCACACAGGCTGATAACCTGAGTTTGAGTTCTTGGATACTGTAAGGTGGCAAGAACTGACTTCTGAGAGCTGCCTCTGACCCTCACATGTGTGACACACACCTCTGCCCCCCAATTACATCATTGCTCCTGGAGGCAGATGTTAGTAGTGTTTTCATTATTTGCTGGTATGAAACCAAGATCATTCTGAGGAATGAGAAAAAGGCATAGTTGAAGAACTATGAAGATATTTAAAGATACAAACATAATAGATGAAGAATATGAGTACACATTCCAACATGGTATTTATCTTAGCAAACACTCTGGAAGATGGATCATGAAGTGGGTTAGAAGGACAAAATGACACGAGTGCAAAGGTGAAAAAAAGGAGTACAGGGTCCTGGGCTATTAGCTGCTGATTGTGCCTTTAAAAGATTATCACATGGGCTGGAGAGATGGCTCAGCCGTTAAAGGCTAGGCTCACAACCAAAACTATAAAAGATTATCACTGTGTGTATCTGTGTGCATGCATCTCCTGAAGTGCTCAAGTGGAGATCAGAAGACAACGTTGTGGAGTTGCTGCTCTCCTTCAATAGTTATGAGTTCTGAGGAAAGGGCTTGGGTCAGGCTTGTACCCCAGGCACTTTATTGGAGCCAATGTGCTGAGTTCTAGTCATGCTTTTTAGTGGTCATGCTGGGAAGCATCAGGCTGGATAGTCCCCTTCCTCTGGTAAGCAAGCTGTCAGCAGTTTAGAGTCTAGCTGTTTATGATCATCAAGAGATCCTAGGCATTTTTGGAATACCATTAAACAATAGGCTCCAAACTCCCTTGGAGGTAAAAATCATTTTGCAAATTTCTAACAAATTGTTAATTGAAATATAAAGTCTATAAATACCCTACCATATCTAGTGGTAGCATAAAATAACTTAAGACAGCAAACATGTTGACATCTAGGACATGTACACTCAATCCACAGGCTTCCAGACAAGCCAGTAACTACATTCTTCATGTTATTATTTCCAGATCTCAAACCCTTGTGAACACCCAGGGCTAAGAGAAGCCTGAAGCTGCTGGAGGCACGGCAATTTTGAAGTATGGACCATGAACCAAACCAAACCAAACCAAACCACTTCTTATGGATCTGAGCAGCACTTATACCAAATCTTCTGATTTTTACAAACACAGATGGCAAATGGGCCAGTGTGTTAACAATACAATAATGAACAAATGAAGAAACTCTGTTCTGTTTTTTTAACTTTTCTTTTAAAATTATATTAAAATAAAAAGGTACAAGTTCTTGTAGGGAAAACAGACCTCTGGATGATTTAAAACCATCTTCTGTGTCAGGTAATAACCATGTACTGTGTGCAAGCTTCTGGGATGGCTTTGCAGCATTGTTAGTCAACACTGTTAACATTTTTACCCCATCTCTCTCTACACCACTACTCAAGGCCCTCTGTTTAACCCCTTTACCACCAAATCAGAAAGGAGGGCTCCCTGGTGGTCAGCAGATCCTTTGTCCCTCTAACCTGTTCTCAGCTATCTACTTAAGTACCACCAGGACCAGGCAAGTTGCTTGGCCTTTTATTAGTAAAGCAGCTGAATAATTTATAAAGGTTGCACAGGGCCCATTAGAAGTGTCCTGGCAGTAATAACTGGCTTAGGACTTTGCTTACTCAGGGCTAAAGTTTAATTTGTCCATAAGCACCCCAGCTCATAAACCTATCCCACAGGTCTGACCTGCTCCTTCCACAATCACATGTCCTAGCTGTGCTCTCTTAGATATGTATGTTCTTATTGGTGTCACGTTGTGGGGCAAGAAAACAAATCTAACCCCCAAATGATGACTAAAACTTGTATCTCCATTACTATATTTCCCAAGAGGGGTGGCTACTATAATCTTTCTAAGCTTTGTTTTTGGTTAAACCACAAGAAAAGTACTATTGGGTTAGTTTCTAGCCAGCAAGGGTACAGGCAGATGCAATGAATGAGCAAAGGCTGGAAGCCCCCTTACTGCCTCCAGAAATACATGAGGTGAGATCTGGGTAACTGTGTTCATTGCTAATATGGGTGCTACATTCTAAAAGAGAGTACATAAAGCAAGATTAAGAAAATGTGCTGTTATTTAGCAGGCTAATAGACTTTTCTATACCTCAGTTTTCTCATTTGTAAAATTGTACTGTTAATTAACTCAAAAAGCTCTGGTTGGAGCTAAATCTACAACTACAGTAAATACCCCCTAAGCAAAAGCTATTACTAGAAGATCAGAACAGTAATGACCAGAGAAAACAAATTCAACCCATTTATCCTACAGAAAAACAGAGGCCACAGAAGTCAATGTACCTGTTCAGGGCTCTGTAACTTTGGGCAGACCCCAGCATTATTTTGATTCTCTTGAGAGGCACCCAGTTTGGTCTCACAGATGACAAAACTGTTATGGCTTTATCAGTCTGTGGGATAATATGTATATTTTTTTTCTGAAATTTTAAAATCAAGATGTTATATCTGCCCCCTGGCCCTAAAAAGTCAATCAGTGCATTAATTAATTCATTCACTGACTCACTCACTCACTCACTCACTGACTCAGGTTTAAGCACTACTCCATCCATGCACTGCTAAAGGGGAATTAAGTGGTGGTGACAAGACCAGCAGTATCCCTGTCTTCAAGCATCTTACAGACTTAAGCCAGAGTAACATGAGAAGGAGATGACAGGGACTGGAGCACTGAGGTAAACATGCCTTAACTGAGGTCACTCATGCCTGGGCTGGTCTCTAGAAAGATGGTAAACACCAGTTTCAGCATATGAATACATGAATATTCATGAATACATGTATTAAGAAATTACAGTGCCCTCTATGAATTTCACTCTTGGGCTTTCATAATAGAAACAAACACACTACTACTAATGACTTTTTATAAGAATTGACCCCTGCAGGTCTCTGGTCTTCCCTCCCAGGCTATCCCAGTGTAGAGGGGTGGGTTAAGGTAACAACAACAGGGTAATCAAAGTGGAATTCACTTCAGACTCTTTCAGGTGAAGTTCATTTCTCTTCCCTCTTGAGGTTCAATTCTTAGCTCTTAGTATTTGTGTTAGGTCCCATAAAATTCCTGCCTCAAGAATTGGATCAGGGGATCAAAGAGCTATTCTTAATGTCTCAGTTGAGGCTAAATGAAGGAGGGAATGGAGGCAGAGGCAGGCTACTCACTCCAGCATTTAGCGGCCCTCCTCTACAACGAGGCCATTGAGTGGGTGCCACAATAGACTGCTGAGAATAAAAGGCTGAAGGAAAGCATACAGAGCCCCCTTGCACAGAGTCGGTCATTCATCACCAGGCAAGTGCCAATATCTGGGAACAGCAATCTCAATTTCTGCAAATCCTCCAACCTGCAACAGCTGCTAGTGACTCTGGTGGGCGACTTTCCTGCTTACTAGAGTTTGCAATACCCAGCCCTGGCCAGGAGCCAAGGAGACATTACTTAGGGTAGAGCCACGCTGGCTGCAGTGAGCAGCAACAATGGACTTCACAGCTTATAAAGCAGCTTACAAAGGGCTCCTGTGTATTTCAAAAAGCACTTCAGATAGCTGGTGAGAGAAGCTATCTGCACACACGCAGTCAAGCAGTTTATTCCTAACCCACTTAATTCAAGGTTTCTGTCAGAAGCCAGGACATATTGGAGGCAGGTACAGAGAGCCAAGAGGTCTGGATGTCTTGGAGGATGTGGGGACACAGTTAAGGTACTCCTTTTCCTGGAGAACCAGCTCAGCAGGAAGGGGAGTGGCTGGCAGTAGCCAGCATTTCAAATGGATGGCCAATATAAGAGAACTAATGGGAATCCAGGCTCTTTAGTGAGCTATCTACCTAGTTTTTAGCAGAGCCCTTAAGTAGCATTTGTAAATGTTACTGAATGAACATGCAGAGTCCTACCTGGGCGCCCACTGCTACAGCAACCAAGTGGACTGCAAAGGTCTTCTGCCCTGCCTTATCACCTGATATCTCTGGGGACCATGATTCAACTCCTTGCCATGCAGGCTATCCTGTAAGGCACAGTTTAGTGTCCAGAGAACAGGTTCACCAAGAAACAGGCCCAGAAACCAAAGAAGCTAAAGACTGAGCACAGAATGCCTGTATCAGGAGTTGTGCTCATGGGTGGTAAACACTGAATGTACCTAAAAGGGACTTTTCCATAGAAGAGATGCAGAGGTATGGAACAATTTCCTATTAATTTTATCTTGTCCATCACCTTTTTATTTTTTCCAGGCTGGCAATTTTAAAACCTGCTATGTAGCCATGGATCATATCAATCTTAGATCTTTTTGCCTTCACATACAGAGGGCTGGAGTTACAGGCATGGGACACCTTTACTTTTACACTTTACAGCCCTGTTTATGCAGTGCTGGGGATTGAATTTAGAGTGTCCTGTTAGGTAAGCACTTATCACCCAAGCTACTGCGCACTGTCTACAAGGTCTTAGAGAATTCCATGCGTGTTTTGTTCATAGAAGATGAACTGATGCAAAGGCGTGTGGTGGGATCAGCAGAGCCTGGACTGTGAAATGTACATGGAAGGACCCTCACTTGACTTGAGAGTCCATTTGGTGAACTGACTTAAGTATCTGTCAGTTTTGCTAGGTGTGAACTTCTTAGGGAGAACTCTGAATCAGCTCAGCCAAGGTAAGATGTTTGTAAGACTAACTAATACAATTAGAAGACACACAGACGCCTGTATTGGATATGTGAAGTGGAATTTAGGAAAGTAATACAGTTCAAAGGCTTCTATGTTGAAGAAACCAAGGGGACCAAGTTTAGTCTAGTCCTTTGTTCTACTAGGCCTATCCTCTCAATAATTCATAAATATGATGTGATAGTACTTACTGCAAGCTCAAACTCATAGCAGGAGGCAAGTTATCATGAAAAAAGGCTTAGAATCTGTACAGGTCATGTAATTTCTTTATTACTTAGTATATGATATATTATGTGCAACAATAAGACAGATTTTATTTTATTTTTGAAAATCAGTGCCAAGGACTGAGCTCAAAGCCCTGCACATATCACACAATACCCAGCCAGAGAGCACATGCCTAGCTACAGGCATTAGGCTCTGAGTTAATGAATCACAAGCTTGTGGATCACCAGCCTCATAGGTGTTTATATCTTCTTTACTCAGGAATTAGTTAGCAGAGGGGG
>NW_022196903.1:23607755-23701825 GCF_008632895.1 Mastomys coucha | reverse complement strand
ACTTACATATAATAAATAAACAAATCTTTAAAAAAAAAAAGAAAGAAAGAAGGAAGGGAACTGCAGAATTTTGGTTATCTGCCCAGAATGCACCTTGACTTATGGTATGCATTTCTGAGCCCCTTTCATGTTATTTTAAAAGTGTGTAGTGAATGTGTGAGGTAATAGGTCCTTGGAAAGTCAGAATTTGAAGAAACAAAATCAGATATTGAATTACAGGAAAAGCAAAACATGCATGCTGACCTATCAGCCAATGCAAGTTTTCTGCCCTCAATCAGCAAGCACCAGGTTAGGAAGAGCTGGGAGAGGCTGGAAAGGCTCTGGTCCCAGTCCATGACTATGCAGTTTTCATTTCGTTCTTGGGATGAAGTTGCTATCTACCATGAGCAGGAGCTGGGCAAGAGAATTTAACCACTGGCACCTCTCATCTTAAGGGGCCTACTTCGGTGCTGGCAATTTAAACCCCAATATGCTGGGCAGTGAAATCTAAATGCTAATCCTTTGAAGGCCTCCACCATTTTCTTTTCTTCTCCCTACAGTGCTGAGCAATAACAGGTTTTAGCAAGTAACCACTGACTAATCCCTTTTTAAAAGGGAGGATTGGAGCACAGATACAAGCAAGAACAAATATCTGTTATGATATCTTTTACCCACTGCTCTGGGAAGGAGAAAACTCTGCTCCCCTCAAATCAAAGCAGGCTGCTTACAAGGAATAGCACATGAGTGAGAAAGATGGCCACTCTACGCAATATGCCTATTTTGATACGAAGGGTTGTTGTTGTTACCATTTCCCAATCAGTAGCACTCACGAGTACATCTAAACTTGGAAAAGAATAAAAAAAAATCCCTATTAAACAATGAGAATCAAGAGTAAAAAGAAGTAGCAGTTTGTTGAAAAAAGAGACTAAAATATATCAGGGCCTTAGAGTTATTTCTGCATTCCCTGCACATACAACATCATTCATGAAGAAGGCAATGGTACAAATATAGCATAAATGTCGTCTGCTCTAGCTTGTAATTTAAAATGCAAATGCTAATGAGTGAACTGGTGTATCAGTGGAGTTAATAACCGCATGCCTAGCACAGGGGCTGCATCCAAAACACACACAGAAAAGAGACAGACACCATGTTCCAATTTAAAAATAAAAACACCCAAATTAACCCTAGAAAAATCACTAGCAGATGTACAAGCTCAGGAAAAGGAGGCACACAAGGGCAGGGAACAGGGACTTCTCTGCTAGTCTGCTTATGGGCAGACTTAACCATCTTCATCCACAGTAAAGGTATGTGCAGGAGTTCATAGTGTTTATTCGGGAATTCTACTGTAAAGCAACATTAGACTATACAGAAGGGAAGAATACAGAGAAGTCAGAAAGCTCCAATGTGAAGTTCTTCCAAAGCTCATTCTAGAAGCCATAAGAAGATGTATATCTTATTTATTTTTTCATAGGCAAAGAGAAAAGAAACTCTGGTTAAACCTCTCCAAAACCTCTAAGTAGTTGAAATAAATGGAAAAAAGCTTTAGTAGTGAATGCATTTGTCTCAGATGCTTTCCAAATATGACAGGGACTTCTGTGCCTCATTTTTGCACATATGGGGCCTATGCTTGGCACCTCTCCATCAGAATGGGAATATTCCTACTGCCCTGAAATGAGGCAAAGTCTGTGAGGCCTTCTAAAGGCCAACTGGAGGAATGCGCACAGTGGCCCACACCAGGCAACTTTCAAGTGTGCAGCTCCCACATAAACTGTACAATCTCATGCAAATCCAGATTTCAGCTGAAGAAGCCCCACTTTATGAACAAACAAGGTACAAGGGGAGCAATGACCTGGGGCGAAGAGAGGGGCCAAGACCGTCTATTTCATTGTTCAATAATGAACAGGTTAAATGATGCAAATGGGTTTGAAAAGAAGACATGTAGAGGTAGTTCTCATGGCAACCAAGATTCTTCTTATAAGCAGTATGTACTGTTCATGCTGAGACTAGTCACTACAAGAAATGTCATAACATTTCTCTTAAAAAATAATCATTAATTGCCATATGTATGGATGCTTTACTTGCATGTAGGTCTGCATACATGTGTTTGCTTGGTGCCTGTGGAGGCCAAAAGGGGGTGTCAGATCACCTGGGACTGGTGTTACAGAGAGTTGTGAGCTGCCATGTGGGTACTAGAACCAAATCTGCAAAACAAGTGTACTACTTAGCTGCTGAGCCATCCCTCCATTCCTCCTTTTAATTTTAAACCACCAAATTATTTTTTTATTTTCCCTGTCTTGCATCCAGGGTCTGCTTCTATAATCCTTCTGGCCAAATAGACTTCCCCATAAAACTGGGCTAGTGTAGAGTAGCTTAATCTAGGATAGCTTTTCATCAGTGCTAGGTGGCGGATGGAAAATGCCAGCAAGCTGATGTAATGGCGTTGAAAATGGACCTATCAGATCCCTAGAAACTTCCTCTTCTCCCTTCCCTGTCTTAAGAAGGTTCAGCAAGGAACCCTTGTTGAGGTAGGGCAGGAAGAGGAGGAGGAACTGTAAAGGAACAAGCACACAGCCCAGCTTCTGGCTCATTCTCAGGCTTCTACTAACTGTGAATTGTGAATGGCAGGTTTTATTTCTACTGAGGATCACTCTTTATCTCACCAAAGCAAGAACTAGTAAGAACACAAAAAGCACGAGCAGTCTTCTGCAAAGTGGAAGGGTTCAGAAGGAATCTTCTCAGTGATGAGCCAGAGGCATTCCAGGTGGAGGATTATACAATGTTTCTGTGGCACAAAGAGCCCAAGTGAGAGGTATTGGTTGAACAGTGTGACTTGGAGGCCACAGAAGTCTGACACACTCCACAGAGGGTACCAGGATGAAAAGCCCCTGGCTGACACAGGCTAGCACAGAACTGCCATAGGACCTTGCTGTCTCCCTCAACCCCTGGTCACCAGCATCATGCCAAGATGATTGGGCTGGTCTGACCCAAACAACTGTTAGGAATCTGAAAATCAGAATCCTTAAGTGTTTCAGCTACACGGTCTGTGGCTCCCTTAAACTATGCTGAACAATTTCATTTTTACTGATGACTTTATTATTTTGCCTTGATCAAAAAGTATTTGAAGTGACTACTGAACTAACTGAAGCCCTCCCTCTCCTCTCCTGAAACACTCTAGTATATCCTTTTGAGCCCTATGGTCCACTCCCAGATATGGGCATTTCTAGGCTCTTACTAAAGCCTCTCCATTCTCATTGAAGATGAGATACCATTGAAAAACCATGCACTAGGGAGCCCTGCCTTGGCACAAACTAGCAGTCTGCCCCACTGGTCTCTGAATCTTGAACTTCTGGGTCACAGAGTAGGATGGTTAGCTGTGTTAGTATCTCGATGCTTACTTACTATTTTAGAATCTCCAAGTGAGTCTCATGTGTTTGTAATTTAAGGTTATTTTCTCTTTTTCCTACCTCACGTTTTGTTTGCTACTATTACTGTTTTGAGACTGTACTACAGGGTGGCCTGAAAATATGGCAATTTTCCTGCCTTAGCCACCCATGTGTACCGATGTGAACCACCAAGCCCAGCTACCTTATCTTTAAAATATTTGTTCCCCTTAATGTTTACACATTCCTTCCTGCTAGAAAACTCCAACTTTGTCATGCACTTCTATCTTCCTTAAGATGGTGCCCAGAGGACAGAAAATATTATTAAATAACCATGCCAGCGAATGTCTCCTAAGTTATGAGGCAGCCCATTCTGCAGCTGATTCATGCTTTAAAGAAGGTAGACAATCAGCCTACAGTTAGAGGTTTGCTTTTTCCTGCCTGATCAGTGGTGAGCCTGCAGAGACTTCAAGCTGAGGCCATAGCACTGAAGCTCAATGGGAGGAAAGGCCTTTGAGCAGATGTTTGTGCCCTCCCACAGAAGTTTGTATCCTCCCAGATACAGCAAAGCTGACCACATCCTTTCTGTAAGGCAACTCTTCTGAGAACGGATACAGGCAAAGATGCTCTGCCTAGATAGCCAATCTGTCAAAAGAAAAGCTCCACTTCTTGGATGAGCAAATGCTACCTTCCCTGGAAGATTTTCCATCCCTCAATTACTTGTCCTTTCCTCTGTACATTTGCTTTTTACCCTCCCCTCAAACCCCTCCATTCCAGTGAGATAGAACTGGTACAATGGCAGTGTTGGGAGGCAGGAACTGTAAGGGATGGATTATTTACTGTAGGAGTAGTTGTTAGGAAGTGGCCCTACTCCTCAGAATTGTTCTCTTTTATTTAAACACTTGCCCTTCAACTTTTTACCATGAGTTGAAGCAGCAGGGGATCCCCACCAGAAGCAAGCAGATGTTGGCACCACTAGGATTTTAGAAAACACAGCTTCCAGAACTGAGAGTCAAAATCTACTTCTTCCCTTTACACATTACCCAGTCTCAGCTTAGCTGGTTCATGGTCACAACACAAATAAGACAATTCTTATGATGTGTTGCTTACATTTTTGATAATTCTAATTTTATTATTACTTGGTTTTATATGGCTATGTATATTACTAGATTAAAAGTTAATTTGAGAGCATAAACTCTCATTAATTTATGTATCTACCTTATAATAAACTTGTGAGAATTCTGGGCCTTGTCACAAATGTTGCCCAAACCTGTTGTGGTAATAATTTCCTATAAGTGACCTTTTAGTATGCTCTTTATTATGGAAAAAAAAGAACAACAGAATCTCCATGAAGGTCTCTTGTCAAGCTGTCCATTTCAGGTGATGGGTCCCAACTGAAAACACACAGGCAGAGGAGACATCCAAACTGGGAAGTCCCAAGAGAAAGAATATCCCACTTTACAAATATCCATTAAGTTGCAATTCAATTAAAACATCTGAAAGGAATTCATAAGTATCAGCAGACCCTGTAATTGCTTAATTAAGGATAGAAGCCCAGCAAACACAACTGCAGTAACAGTCTGATTCATTAGCACCTCTGTGATAGCAGAATGGGATTTCTCACTTAAACATACATTGGCTTTAATTGTGTAATTTGGTTAGGCACTGGTAATCAATGGGGATCCACCATTCCTGGGGCCCGGAGATGAGAAGGATATTCCTGTTTACCTTCCCTCCCTTCCTCTCATTACAAGTTTTTGGTCTATTGAAACAAGCAGTTGATATTCCAATTACGACAGGCTGGAAAAGAGACTTTAAAGTGAAGGAAGGAAATGAAACACTATTCAAAGGCATTCAAGGTGAAAGGACAGACCCATAGCCACACCATTTGTGCATCATGAACAAACCCTCTACTAGTCATTAAAACTCAGACAACTAGAACCTTATTGCCACAACTGTTAGAATGCATCGCCAGGGGGTGGGGCGGGGAGCTATAATCAGAAAGAGATAGAAAAGTAAGAGAGATGCCAAAAGGGCAGGCAAAGGGAAGCCTCATTCTAGTCCTAGCTCATGTGCCTAGGTAAATGGTTAATCCTAAGTCACCTACTGTGATCCACATGGAACCCCTGTCAGGTGGCTGCTGCAATCTAGGCAGCTTGTCCCATGAGTCATTTCCATGTCAGGTGGCTGCTGTCTACCCCAGCCCCTCGCCCTGCTCACCTTGGCTTGTAATTTGCCAGACTGCACTACCTTTAAGGTGTAGAGTGCAAACAACCTGTATGTGTCCCAACCTAGTTTGGCAAAAGATCCCAAAGACCTGATTTAATATTCTTTACATTACTTTACCATGAAGGTTCAAATTATTCTTCTCTTTTAATTCTGGAGAAGGCATTTTGTTTATAGGACGCTATCTTGATACCTGCTATGCTTAGTCAGTATGACAACTTCCTGAATTGTGCCCTCAGCATGGCCCTGATGCCCAAGAGGTAGCATGTAATTTACAATGAAAAACCTTCACACAAAGGTCATGGTAATAGTAGGGCACACACCCTATGTTCATAAAAATAAGAACCAAGAGGCACATGAGTTGCAAATATATGCTTCAGTCTTTCTTAGACAAGATACCGAGTAAGCTAACATGAAATCAAAGATTAAGGTATGCTGCTTTTGTTCTAAGGAAGGAAACGTGTGAGGCTTATCCTAAATGCTGCTTGAGGAAAACTGATGCCTTAAAAACAAGCTGCCTTGGGTTCTCAGGACACATGGACTGTGATTTGCCTCCAAGAGCAAAATAAGTGTTCATAGGAGGCACAGCAGCAGGCTTAGGGACCTTCAGCAGTCTCAGCTCTGATGGGCTAAGGTCATCTGCTTGCTGACCAAACTTAGGCCAGGTGCTGAAAGGACTAAAGGGCACGCGCTGTCAGGAGGCACTGACCTGTTAGCTGCAGCTGACTTTTCCAGCCCCACCTGCTAGCCCATCTGACTAAACAATCACTTCACGTACAGGGGTGCAGGAACCGTGACAGAGAGACCAGCTGGCTCGGGCCAAATGCCACTCCCTATCAAGCTGTGGGGCCGTCTGCCCAAAAAAGGCCACATAAAAATGCAAAGTGTCCATCCCATCTTCAAGTACAGAGAGCTCTCCAAAAGGCCGGAATTAATGAGAGCAGCAAGGAGGGAACAGAGCTCAACAAATGTCTTGACTTTCCCCTTGAGAACTGCGATTTTTGAGGTTTACTCTAGCTGTGAATGGAGACCATCTTTACAGTGTCATTCTATATGGTGTGGAGTGAGTTGTGCCATGAGAATAGACTGTTCCAACAGTCACAGCTCAGGTCTACAGGCCTATGCTTATGCTCACTCACCTTGACGTCACAAAGGTCTTTCTGAGCAGACTCATTCCACCCATGTTCCAGCGAACTCACATCCCCAGGTCAGCTTTTCCTCATCCCCTCACAATCTCCTTGATTTCTCAGAATTTGTAACAGGGCCCCTCAGTACTTTAAATTGCATGTTCCCTAAGATTTTCTCCACCCTCCCTTACCCTGCACAACCTCTTTTGAAGACAAGGTCTCATGTAGTCCAGGTTAGCCTAGATATATAGCCTCAAACTCTTGATCATTCTGCCTCCATTTACTTTAGTACTATCATTATAGGCTTTTGCCACCAGTCTTGTATAGTCCATCCTTTTTATATGAAGATTTTGGTAAATTTTAGCTAACAATCTAGGATTGTTTTAAAAAAAAACAAACAGCTATACTAGATAGCTTTCCAACTTTAACATACAACCTCATGACTTGAAAGCATGTATCAATTTTAGAAGTACAATACATGTCAGCATCCTTTTGCCATGTACCCAGTCAACACTCATTCATGTGTACTGTTTTCCATTCTCTGATGGATCTCTGAGTTAAGCAGTCTACCTGCTCAGGCTGCCCCTTCCCAGCAGCCATGGGTATTTTCTAATCATTGGAATCTGCCTTTGGTTGATAACTCTGATGAAAATATACCGACAAAGGTCACCTATGACTTTCTGGTTGATTAAACAGTATAAAATCATGCCACTGCTTTATACAGTTGTGGTTTAACTCTGACTGTGCTGCCTCCTCAGAGTTCTCTATCTCCCTAGTTTTCTGAACCTCTCAATGGTTCTGTTACTCTCAGGGTTGTATCTTCTCTCTGCATATGGGCCTATGCTTGAGTTCCTGGGTGTTCACGTCATACATGGGGTGGAATGAACCAATCCTAAAGCTGTTCTGGAGGCACTGACAGTCTCAAGCACTGCACACATGCGGAGCACTCCCTGATCGGAGTGCCTGATCATCTGCCCAGGCTCTTCTGACAGTTCTCAACATTGCCATGGAAACTATAAACATTACACATCCAAGGCCAAACCAATTAGCCATTCCTCTAACCAGTTCCTATCAGTGTGTTAGCTTTGACTGTGGCCTTCATATGCACTCCAAGGCTCAAGCTTAGGGTGTTTGACTTCCTCCCTACACTCATCCTAAACACAGTGAAGCGCACCTCCTAAATACTTGGGGTTATACTTTGTAGCCTGTATTTGCTGCTATGTAATCTATCTTTCAGGCTGAAAGTTAACTTAGGCAATGTCTTGGAACTATAACTCTTAGGATAATGCTAAGTCTACAGAGGAAATGGCTGACATAGTTAAGCTTCTTTCCAAGTGAGGTGACAACACGCAGCATCCTACAGGACCACCATGCGCTGGCTCTGTTAAAGGAGCTGAGTTTAGAAGCCAGTGTTTTTGGTCCTCTATGGATCTGAGGCCAGGTTTCCCGGAAACAATCAGACCTTTTCTGTTTTTCATCCTGGACTAAATTCCACACTGCCAAGATGCTGCTTTTGTTTTTGGGTATATACCTTAAACCCCAGGACAAGAATCCACAGCCAAGAAACCTTTCAGCTACAGAAAGCTTAAGAACAGGGCCCAAATGTCCACAGGAACAGACTTGCACTGCCCTGTAGCCTTGCTTTACTACAACTGCCACCAAGAGAAATACAAATTTGGCCCTCTGGCAAAGTGTGGATTTGATTCAAGCCTTCTTTCCCCATCTGTCTCTGAGGATGGAGTCATACTTTTCTTGGTCCTTGCAGGAAACCTGCAGAGCTGTGTAGGGACCATCAAACTGGTAAGAGATCTTGAGGTGCCTTGTCAGGAGAGGATAGTCAAGCAGCAGTGATGAGCTGCGCAGCCAGGTGTTCAGGGAGTGGTTTATTGTACATAACTCAACCCTTCCAGCTAGGGTCTAAGGGAGCCCCTTATCTAGACAAGAAGTTCTCAGTGCCTTCCAGGAAAAAGGGGCCAAAGGAATCTGGCTGTGGATGGATAGAAAGCAAAGCCCTTGCTCCCTTCAACTACAGCAAATTCTATTCAAGAACTCAACAGAAGTGCTGAGGCAACAGGACAGTAACAGAAACAGCACCACGCCATCTGGGCGCACAAAAGCGCGTGTCCTTTGTGAGTAGATGAATGTGTGCAAGGGGTGGGAGGATGAAGGGGACAGCTTTCCTTCAAAGACCTCAGTTTCTGTAAGGGCTGACTGGAAATAAATATCTTTATTATTTGCCAGCAGTGAAGAAATGAAGCGGTTTATACTCTGAATACATAAATGTAAGTTGTTCAAAGAGCACAGTTCACAGTCTCGCTGTCTGGGGAAACATTAAGCAACCCAGAAAGGCAGGCTATGAGAGGTGAACGTGCAGGCGGCAAGGAAGGAGGAAGGCGTGCCCTAGCATGGCACTCTCAGTCAACAAGAAACACTACTGATGGAGGAGCTGTGAAAGCAGTGTCACTGCTAGACTTTCCTAAAGGACTGGGAACCTGATGACATTTGAAGAAAAGAAAAAGAGGACCAAGTGGCACTGCCTGGGGAACTCCATGGGCAGGGCAGCTCAGATCCCGAGGGCTGCCTACTACTGACATGGCAGGAGCAGGTGACCTTAAATGGCTAATGCCAAGTATGGGTATTCTATTATTTGTTTTCTAGGCTTAGAATTCCCCCATCTAAGCAGGATAAGGTTTGGTGCTGTCTTTCAAACTATTTTCCAAAGTCATATGCTTGGTGGAATGGAGGAAAAACAGGAGGGCTTGAGGCTACAGGGAGAAGTCCAGGGTCAACTTCCCACAAGGACATATGAGACATGGAACTCACCCGCCAGCAGGAAGGTGATGAGGCAGGTCTCCTTAGGTAAATAGAGCTTGAGGCGAGAGCCACTGAAGACATACTCCACCACAGCCTCAGAGCGGCCTGCCCGCTGAAGAAAGGGCAGGAATTGCTTTGCTTTCTGGGTGTCCTAGTGGAGAAAAGAAGGAGACAATCATTGGAGAGCAGTGAACACAGACATGACATATGCTCCTTTGCCTTCGGAGCAGTGGGCACAGATATGTGCTCATTTTTCTTCAGCTTGGGATAAAAAGTCCAGAGGAAACTAAGCAAGTTAACCACCTAAGAATCTGTAATTTTTGAAGACATGACCCAGATGTGATACTTATGTGACCTTGCTAGAAGAAATATTGTTCCCTGACCAATGCTTCCTTCTGCACAGTAGCTACACACTAAGTGTGTATATCATTTTCTCTTAAGCTAAAACTGAGGTCAGAAAACTAATACTATTCTCCCATGGCACCTAACTGAAACTTTAATTTTCTTTCTTTCTTTTCTTTTTTGTTTGTATTTTTGAGACAGGGTTTCTCTGTATAGCCCTGGCTGTCCTGGAGAACTCAGAAATTCATCTGCCCCTGCCTCCCAAGTGCTGGGATTAAAGGTGTGCACCACCACTGCCTGGCTTTAATTTTTCTTTGAGAAAAAAAAAGAAAAAAAAAAAGGAAAGAAAAAAAGTGGTGTTCAGGCCATGTTACATACCACCTAGAATCCTTGCTCAGGGAGCCATAAGTAGTCTATCTTCAATTATAAACACGCTGTATAAGACTCCAAGCTCTGGCTTAACCTTGTGAGGAACCTGGCCTTCTCTGGACATCAATTCAACTATCCCTGTTTCATATGCATTTTAAGGATAGGGGTGTATATGTGTCGGGGTGTACTGTCTTACTCAGGGAAATCTGCAAGAACAGGATGTGTTCCATAAAGAAAAGACAAAGACCACATCATACCAGCACAAATAATTATGGAAATAAATGCACACTCCCTCACCTCCACTCCCACCTAGTACTTTCTAAACATTTTTAATGCATCAACACAAGTCCATGCATTCTGCTCTCAAGAGTACCAAGTGTGAGCATTTAGAGTCTCAGAGCTCTTGACCACATAGTCGCTGAGGGCTTTCAAATCCTCTCAGACTCTCAAGCTAATTAAACAGATGATAGAGTAAGCAAGCATCAAAATATCACATCACATATGCTGGGGGAATAGTTGCTGGATTTGAGAATTTCTGAGGTTTTCAGCCCAGCCAGCAGAACTGCAAATTCCCTTTGAGGACAGCAAGTTCTGTGGACTTTCCTGACTTCTGTGACATAGGCAATCTGCACTCGGCCAGGCGCTTCCATTCTGATGCTTCTCCTAGCAACACAGCTATCGTATCTAGATTAATGTCCATACAGTAATGAAAATTTAACAAGCCATCAAGTATTACAGCGTTCCCACAGCAGCCAAAGACGCTCCTCTCATTCAAATCAGTGAGATAGCCTGTGATGAAAACAATATTTATAGTAATAAGATCCATCCTCCCTTCAAAGGGATTCCTAGAGAAAAGGAGAGCCAGTCATCCATTCTGAGGCTTCCTAATGGCACATTGGTAGAAGGTAAGCTAACAATGAGCTGTAGTGGGCTGGAAACTCCCCCAGTGAACACTTAAGCGACACGTATTCTACTACACACATACAGCAGGAAAAATGCCTTTCTGGCAGTTGGCTGAAGTCCAGGATAGTCAAGCAAGACAAATGCTCCAAGGGAACAAAAGCACTACCTGACTCAAATCCTTTTGCCATACTAGTCTAAATCTGGGGCATTATTCATGAGCTGAGCCAGTAAGTCAACAACAATTACCAAATTGATTATTGCAAATCATGAGGCAACCTAATATCACTGTGAAGGAATTCTGAATTTTCCAGAAATAGACTTTTGCTCACCCCTGTCTTTTGGCTCTATATGAAAGAGAAAGAAAAATAAAGATGCTTATAGGACGGACGGACCGACACACACACACACACACACACACACACACACACACACACACACACACACACACACCTTTAATGTTACTACTGACAAGGAAGCTGTGTCCTTATCCTCACCCTTTTGCTAACCTGGCTAAAGAGCAGGATAAAATATTCCCTGCTTTATCAGGGAGATGCTTACTCAGAACAATCAAGGAGAGTCAAAAGACCTGACTGGTCTCTATGCAGTGAAATCCACAGAAGAGCTTCACTTCACTTAAGTCTCAGCTCATAATCTACCAGGCCGACTCCAGAAATGACCCATGGGAAGATGACAGAGAAAGGCATGCCATTAAGGATGGCAGAGATTAGAAGGGAAAGGGGGTAATGAAAGCTGAAGGCATGAAACTTTTAACAGCTTACCGTATTTACTTCCAGATGCAAAACTGTGAAATAAGACATGGAGTACCCATGTTCTTGAGGCAAGGATTCAAAGGCTTAGGAGATGAAATGACATGGAACACCCACTAACAGGAAGAATGGAGACTTCATCCAAGCTGACAGCATTTTAAGAATGAAGGAATCTTATGAAGTCAATTAAACTGACTGTAATAACCAAGAGATGTCAGCTCTTCCAAATTGCAGTCACAGCCACAGGATGGTGTCTGTCTTTCCTTGTTATGGCAAGCATATCTTTGTTTAGTATGCTCCTTTTCAACAGGAAAATTCTTGAGACCACTTATTTCTGTGGCTCAGATGAAAAGTATAGTACAGAACATTGGTAACTTTCCTCAGGTGATATACTTATAAACCACTCCAGATAATTTAGATGTAAAAATTATCTTAGGAATTCAGAGTAAATTACAAAAAAAATGGACTGAATAAGGCTAGGTAAGTTGCCTTTCAAGGAGCTTATGCAAGCATGGAAAAGTATTTGGGCCTCACAGTGAGGTTTAGGGCTACTTAGAGAAAGGTAAAGAAAAGGTAAACAAGATAAAATTTGATTACAAGTAATGAACAACAACAGAGGCCAGTTTCTACTCTCCAGATTTAGCCTGACACAGTGGTAAGGTTCAGAAACGCCATTAACACGACAGGCTCAGTCCCTTCCCAATGACATAGAAGCACAACACATTCAAATATGGTAACAGTCAAAGATTTATGTACAAAAACTGTAGCCCTGAGTTTGTTTTTTAAAGCAGACATTAACGATCTCAGGATAATATTGAGATGTACAGCACCAAGTGCTGTTTTCAAGGCAATGTCTTCTACTTAAGCTTAGATGGGTAGACTGTCATCTGCAGGCATTCCATGAGATAGCTTACTCATGAAAGAACTGGGAACCTACTGCCATAGTTCCCTGGTACTATATGGGCTCAAGAGAGTCTAAGCAGATAAATTAGGCCTGGTTCTCTGTTACCTGTAGCAACACTCTCCTCCACTGGTGTAAATAATACAGCAGCAGCTGTAGTTCTGGGCACAAGTTTTTCCTTTTGGTTGCACTGCTAGTTTTCACATTACCGGTGCTTCACAGCAAACCATGCACAAGCATTTTTCTCTCCTCTCAGAAGAGCTAATTTGAGGCTGCATTAGCCACATTTAACCTACTATTGTGGATGGCATCTCTTTAAGGAATGTTTCTGCCTCCTCAATACACCTTGAAATTGAGAAAGTAATGATGCAACAAATGCTCCCTAGGTGACTTCATTTCAAAGCAGTTAGTATCTATACCTCAAATTTAGAGCAACAGGATTTAGGATGACCCCCAAGAAAGATTCTCCTTAAAGAGAATCAAAAGATATAAACACATCTTAATTATTGACTCCCATTCTGTCTTGTTCTGGCTTAGGCCCAATCTTTCAAATGTGGAAACATCACATCTTTCTTTAAAACACAGTTTTAAAAAAACGTTTATTTACTGTAGGTATGTGTCACAGTCATGTGGGGGCCAAAGGACATCGCTGTAGCTGGTTCTCTTCTGTGAGGTGGGCTCTGGAGACTGAACTCAGATCATTAGGCTTGCTGTCAAGTGGCCTTTACCTGCTGAGCCTTTGCAGCCTTCCATCACATCTTTCTGTGGCTATACAAAATCCATCTGAAAAGCTGGGTTGCCAACTCCCTGAAACGTACTGTCCTATGGGTGAGGCACGGTGGTGCATACATGTGATGTTAGCACTCAGGAAGGAGAGGCAACAATATCAGGCTAGAGGAGACCCTGTCTCTAGAAAACAAAGAACAGGGCTGGGGAAGTAGCTCAGCTGGTAGAGTGCTGGCCCTGGGCTCAGTCCCCAAGACCATCCAACGTGGGAGTGTGGTGCATGCCCGACATCGATTCTGGCCCTGGGGAAGCCGAAGCAGGAGATCAGAAGGTTCAGGTTATCTATCCTTAGCTACACAGTGAGTTGGAGAACAGCCCAGAATAAATCAAACTGCCTTAAAAACCCAGATAACACCAAAGCAAACCAAACCCAACAAAGTACCTTCCTGTGAAAACAACTAGTCTTTCTCTTTTTTAAATGATTTTGGAAGAGTGATAAAGCTGGTTGGAAGTAAGAGGGGTGATGAAATAGAATCCTAGAGAACAGGCACAGGACAGGGGCTGTGAGGGCAGTACTTGGACAGTCAGGGCACTGCTCCTAGAGAATACAACTTACAGAAATGATAGGTTCATGAAGCTGTTCACATGCTCCTGACCTTAGCAAAAAGAAATCCTATCATCTTCCTCCTCAAATCCCCATACGTGAAACATCATAGCACTCAAAAGAGCACAGGGAAATGGGAAGAGGGTAAGCCTATTAGTTACTAGGTAACACTCAGGATTATCATGTGCAAGCCTCAAATGAGAACGGTTAAGAAGGAAGCTCACCAATGAATTCCCATCACCACAATCACTCTTCCATTAACATCAAAGAATAACCTTGAGGCAGACCAAATTACACACATAGGTGACCCTGTTAATACAGACTTACTCTATCAGCACTGGGAAGCTCAATGGTGAAGGAACCATTGGGCCTAGGAGACGTCTTGGAAGCACCACAGATATTTTCTCTACCTTAGAATGCCTCTTCCCCAGCATGAACTGGCTGTCTTACTGGCCCCTCAGGGCCAACTAATCATAGTGCACAGTGAAACAAGAGGGCAGACAGAGATAAGAATGGAGACCAGAAGTAATCACTGAGGACACTGAAGCAAATGTGTTTTTTCACGTAAAGACTATGTAATTGTTGACTGCCATAGTTATTTTTGCAGGATTGTACAGAATCGGCAAATTACTTCTGCAGTGGCACAGAAGACAAATCACAACTACATCCCCTACCAGAAAGGTAAACCCACCACTCCTCACTCAACACTCTTCCTCCCTTCCACACGCTGGGTTAATTCTTGGAATGGATTTATGGTTGTCTGTGAAGAGCCAACTGTACAGCATGCTAATCTTTTGAAGTAAAGGGGACTCTGGTGGGAGGATACTTGGGAATGCACTCCAGCTCTAGTGCTTCCACAAAGAACTTACAATGCTGAAGCCAACTTCTCCCGGCTAGCTACTAACATTTCACAGTAAGAGTGTGTGAGGGGTCTGGTACGTGTGTGAAAACTTTAGTGAGCTGCACATTTAGCTGGAATAAAGGAAACATAGAAGAGAGTTACAGAGAAAACCACTCAGAACAAAACCTTTGTTTTTGTAAAGGTGCTGAACCTAGGCTATCAAATCTCTCATTAAGTGACGTCTGGCTTCCATCACCTCATGCTGGTGGCTTAGCTGGCACATCACATCACATGACTCAGGCTTCCCACAAGTCAGAGCAGAGAAGTGGTTGTCTAGGCTTGGCTTGTACCTCTGTGCATCAGTAGGAACACGAGCTAGAAGAAATCTGCATTCTTATTTGTGGTTCTCTTGAAGTTAAAAATTCTATACCTTCATCTGAATACATCCCAATTAGCTAAACCAAATTTTCTAATGGAACCTGCAAGCTAAGGACAGACAAAAGACAAGAGAAGTCTGAATGGAGTGCTAATCACTGGAACCAGTGGGAGGAAGACCTTAGATCCAGCATGACCTCTCTTCCAAATAAGGAGGAACTAAATCCTTTGTGGTTTTGCAGACACACCTATTTTAGAAGTGCTACAAATAACAGGCATCTATAAATGCTCCCATTTGGCTGATCCAGCTGACATGGGATCTCTCACCCATGTACAATTCCAAGGAAAGGAAGTGGGGACTTTGTGAATACTAGGAAGAGAAGGCTCATTTTGCATTCAAGATAAACACACAAAGTGGCATGCTGACTGACAAGCGTAAAAGTTCCAGACAGGCCAGGCAATAGGCACAGGATATGTCCTGGACTTTGAATAATCACATAAAATGCAAAATGGCCTAACAATTCACCAGTTTGGGATAAATAACCTGTACACACCACGACATGTAATAGTTCTATGTAGTAGGAATGGTATTAGCACAGTAGCACACTTTCAAAGGGCTATCACTGCTGTGATGAAACACTATGACCAAAAAACAAGTTGGAGAGGAAAGGGTTTATGGGCTTACATAGTCCATCAATTAAGGATGTCAGGAAAGGAACTCAAATAGGGCAGGAACCTGGAGGCAGGTTCTAAAAAGGGTGCAGTATACGCAGCGGAGGAGTGGTGCTTACTGGGTTGCTCAACCTTGCCTACTTATAGACCTCAGAACCATCAGCCCGGGGTGATATCATTCACAACAGACTGGACCCTCTCACATCAAACACCAACTAAGAAAATGCTGTAAAGGCATGCCTACAGCCCAAAATGATGGAGACACTTTCTCAATTGAGGCTCCTTCCTCTCTGATGATTCTAGCTAATGTTGAGCCGACATAAAACTAGATAGACAGGATGGGTATGAATATGAGAACTGAGCCAGGCTGGTAGAATGCTTGTAGAATATGCATGAGGCTCTGTGTTCCATGCCCAGGACCACATAAAACTGGCCATGGTTTGTGTAAGACAAGCACTCTTGGCTATTTCATGAGCTCAAGGCCAGCCTGGGATAGAGGAGACCCTTTTTCAAAAGGGAAAAAATTAGGGGACACATTTGTCAAAGCTCAAAGAATTATACACTGAAGATAATATATTTTAGCTGCATATATTTTAAATTTTAAAAGGTAAAAATAACTAGACTATGAAGAATGCATTTCCTTAATTTAAAATTCAAGACAACTTTTACCTTAGCCAACTAACTTATCATTAAGTAGGAAAAAATGACAAGTTCGAAACTATTAGCTCAGTAGTTTTTATATGAATTATTTTAATATAATAAAGAAATTGTACTAAAGCACTTTAAAACTTTCAACCAGAAAACGGTTTAGATGAAACAATGGTTAGGAGACTAGGGGAAAATCTTACCAGTTCTTCCAAAGTTGCATAATGAGGTTTCAGCTCTTAGGCAACAGCTAAAAGAAAGCAGGGGAACAAATGCCACTATCAGCTAACTAGAGGGCATTCATTGTTCAAATAAGGAACAATGTTTCAGCCAATCACCGTCCATACTGTAATCCCAGCACATGGGAGGTGGGCGCAAGGAGTTCAAGGCCAGCTTCATCTTCATAGGGAGTTTGAGGCCAGCCTGAGCTACATGGACCTGTCTGTAACAAAACATAAAAGAGGTACAAAAGGTAAAAAGTACTTGCTGCCCAGCCAATGACTTGGGTGCAATCCCTGGGCCCCACAGGTTAAAATGTGGTCCCTTCACCCTCAAACATCTGCTGGGCTTCACATGCACCTCCGCACCAAAGCTGTAAAAAGCTTTTGGTGGGGCGAGAGGAAGGGGATAAAAAGGGAAAAGGTTTCACTAATTCCTAATACCTACTTGGAAACAAAATCAGCATGAATAAAATAATAATTCTAAAATAAAAAAAATTCTACACAGGCTTGGAGATTGTTTTTTTTTATTGAATGACTTTCAGCTTCCCAAATTTAACCAGCTCAAAATAAGCTGTGAGAATCATTTAATTTAACCTTTAGAAACAGAGCTATAGCCGTTCAGTGGTAAAAATCTGCATTTTATCATCAACGGGAAATATAACACACTCATATTCTACACTCATATAACATATTCCACATATAAGCTAAGTTGGGCAGATAAACTGCAGAAGATGGTGTGTGTACTTCATATAAAAAGGATGACAACAGACACCTAATTCACAACAAAGAAACACATACACTAACTTGTTCTCTTCCTGCCTTCAATCCTCATTTTCTAATAAGGGTGCAGTGTAGACATTCAGGCAGGGTTAAGGATGCCAAGTCAGGTTCTTCCCAAGATCAGCTAACCTATACAGTCAGCGTAAAGCTATCACTAAGATCCAGAAAAGTCTTCCACAGATCCATATTTTCTTGTCCTCTTCCCAGATCATCCCATACTGTCTTCCTCCACCTTTTCCTGCTTGCCAGTGCTCTTAATTTCTCAACAGCGTACTTTTATAACTTTTGGTTCAATGGACTGTCATACTTTTGTCTTATGATACTACACAAGATAGCTGTCTCTTTGGAGAGCCTCCACCATGGGCACTCCAACCCTGCTGCTGGCCTCCGCATGGGGTCTGCCAGCCTTTCCCTAATCAAGACCCTAGAAACTCCTTCATGCTTTTCCTGGAATGTGGTTTCCTCTCAGATCCATGCCTTACATTTTCTTGTACTATTTTATTTCTTTAAAAAAAAATTAAATAAAAATTCTCTTCATACTTCACAGAGAAAATGTCTTATCTCTCTAAGGTCAGGTAAATAAAAACAGAATTGCTTTTATATTTCTATTCAGGAGAAAGACTATCCTATTCAGATAGCCTCAAATCAGTAATAAATCCCTTTCATTATTCAACAGTGTAGCAACATGTTATACTTTTGATAGTGCTGAATGCTTTAGCTAGGATGTACAGGAAAGTTATTTTATTATAAAACAATGGTAATTACTCTAAAAATAGGCAGGAGACGTGGCAATTTGTTTTCTGGTTCAGAAATATCAACATACATGGGAAAAATGTTTATAGGCAGAGAATAGCAAACTAGGAGAAACACCTTTCAATTATTTTCCGATTAAATATTCTGCCCAAACATGCAATTTCTTAGTGTAAATGCCTCATTTATCCAAATAAACCTCTAAACTGATGAGGCAGTACTGAAACAAAGCACACCACAGCCAACTGAGAAATCCGAGAGCTTATACTTTTAATAACTCTTTTGATTCTTTTCTAAGCATTGTGTAATGAACATTTATCTATTTATTTGGCATGATGTCATTATGATGGCTTTGTTGGCCTGGAACTTTTCTGCTGACCAGGCTGACTTCAAAAATCATAGAGATCTGCCTGCCTCTGTCTCCCAGTGCTGACATTAAAGGCCTACAGCACCATGCCTGTACAAGTAAGTTTTAGGTTGACACAATAGTCAGGAGTGGGGCATGAGCGTGACCTAGAAACAGTGTAGCCATGGCAAGTGACACTAAGATATAGAACAAAGTAGTGCAGCCAGAGGCTATAGCTGGGTATCTATTACAAAACTGGATTAAAAAATAACTTACAGGTGTGAAATATTATTTTTCTTTAAAAGTTTTGAACAGATTTTTATTACTTCTAATGTCTCTATAGGTTAGAGGTAAGAATGTGTTATAGAATCAGAAAATGGCTCAAGAGATAATTAAAACAAAATGTGCAGAGAAAAGAATTTAAAATGGCTTGATGAAGCACACATTTTCATTTCATGGGCAAATCAAGAACTGAGGGGCAAGGAAATTGATGTCATGCAAAACTCTACTCCAGACAAGAAGACAACTTCAGAAAAAGAGAAAAAAATGTCAGTCAGTAGTCTACAGCACAAAATTTAAAAACCTTAAATAAGTGTCAACTAGCTATTAGATGGAGACAAATGCATTTTCCCTAAATATTTTCTTCATGGAGATGGCTGCCTGAAGAGATGCAGAATCCTAAATACTGAAGTCAAACATAAAGTAGTCAATGGTCCCATAATGTTAAGCAAAAGCATTTTTATTGCATTTAATTGAGAATTTTTAAAGTCTGGTGTTTTTAGAGTTAATAAAAATAGTTAATTATACAATTTGGAAGAGGGAGTTCTAGTTTACTCAATATTCAGACAAATGACAACAATTATGGTAGAAACTTATTAAGGAAAACAGAAGGTATATTTTGAATGACTCAAAATGTATCAAATTAAATACCCACTTAATTTACTCAATAGCTTTCCAGGATGATAAAACATGCTATTCTCTGACCCAGCTTTCTATTTTGTGGTATTGCTTTAATAATTACAGACTATGATTGAAAGGTTATTTATGATATATATATATATGTGTGTGTGTGTGTATACATATATATGAACTCACACTATCCTTAACTATAACTTCAAGATGTAGATTAAGGCAATTACAATATAACCCTTTAAGCTGAGGTAATACATATCTTAGTTATTCATTCTGTAGGATGGTTAGTTAAGATTGCCTCCCATTCTAACATCAGTCTGGCCACTCAGTTATTTGCATTCATATGCAGAAATTTTTAATTTCATTTAATCCTATTTGTTAATTCTTGGTTTTATTTTCTGAGCAATCGGAGTCCTTCAAACAGTGGTCAAAATATAGAAAAACAAATCGCCATTACACACACAAAAAAACTGATAAATGTTCCTAACTATCAGGTAAATGCAAACTAAAACTGCATCACCAGTCTAGATCTCAAGCCAGTCAGGACAGCTATCATTAAGAAAACAAATAAGAGCTGTTGAGGTGACTCAGCAGAGACAGGCCTAGCCCCTGATTTCAATCCCCTGGGCCCACAGCATGGAAGGAAAGAGCCAACTCCCTCAGAGGTACAAATTTTTATTTCTTCTTTTGCTTACTTGTAGTAGATTTAGTTAAAAAGCAAAGTCTTTCCAGAGAGGTGGTACCAGCTTGCAATCTTCCACCAGAGGTTCTTTTATTGCTGAGAATAGTTTTGGCTATCCTGTGTCTTTTGTTTTTCCAGATGAATTTGCAAATTGCTCTTTCCAAGTCTGTGAAGAATTGAGTTGGAATTTTGATGGGGATTGCATTGAATCTGTAGATTGCTTTGGCAAGATGGCCATTTTTACTATATTAATCCTGCCAATCCATGAGCATGGGAGGTCTTTCCATCTTCTGAGATCCTCTTCGATTTCCTTCTTCAGAGACTTGAGGTTTTTGTCATACAGATCTTTTACTTGCTTAGTTAGAGTCACACCGAAGTATTTTATATTATTTGTGACTATTGTGAAGGGTGGTGTTTCCCTAATTTCTTTTTCAGCCTGATTATCCTTTGTGTAGAGGAAGGCAACTGATTTGCTTGAGTATGTTGTCGAGGTTGTGAAGAAAGAGGCACACACTCCTTCATTGCTGGTGGGATTGCAAGCTGGTACAACCACTCTGGAAATCAGTTTGGTGGTTCCGCAGGAAATTGGACATAGTACCACCAGAGGACCCAGCAATACCACTCCTGGGCATATACCCAGAAGATGCTCTAACATGCAATAAGGATATATGCTCCACTATGTTCATAGCAGCCTTATTTATAATAGCCAGAAACTGGAAACAACCCAGATGTCCCTCAACAGAGGAATGGATACAGAAAATGTGGTGCATTTATACAAAGGAGTACTACTCTGCTATTAAAAACAATGAATTTATGAAGTTCTTAGGCAAATCCTGAGTGCAGAAACCCAATCACAAAAGAACACAAATAGTATGCATTCTCTGATATGTGGATATTAGCACAGAAACTCAGAATACCCAAAATACAATCCACAAACCACATGAAAGTTTAGAAGAAGGACGACCAAAGTGTGGATACTTCAATCCTTCTTAGAAGTGGGAACAAAATACCCATGGAAGGAGTTTCAGAGACTAACTATGGAGCAGAGACCGAAGGAAGGACAATACAGAGACTGCTCTATCTGGGAATCCTTCCCATATTCAATCACCAAACCCAGACACTATTATGGATTCCAGTAAGTGCTGGCTGACAGGAGCCTGATACAGCTGTCTCCTGAGAGGCTCTGCCAGTGCCTGACTAATACAGAAGTAGAGGCTCACAGCCATCCATTGGACTGAACAAAGGGTCTTCATTGAAGAAGCTAGAGAAAGGACCTAAGGAGCTGAAGGGCTTGCAGCCCCTTAGGAGGAACAACAATATGAACTAACTAGTACCCTCAGAGCTCCCAGGGACTAAAACTCCAACCAAAGAGTACACATGGTGGGACTCATGGCTCCAGCAGAGGATGGCCTAGTTGGTCATCAATGGGAGGAGAGGCCCTTGGCCCTGTGAAGGTTCTGTGCCCCAGTGTAAAGGAATGCTAGGGCCAGGAAGTGGGAGAGGGTGGGTTGGTGAGCAGGGGGAGTGGGGAACAGGCTTTTTTTTCCCCCCAGAGGGGAAACCGGGAAAAAGATATCATTTGAAATGTAAATAAAATATCTAATAAAAAAAAAGTTTTTCTATGTAAGGAAAAGAGGTTTTCTTATTTATTAACATTCAAGACTAATTCTGCTTTGCCCAGATAAAGTTACAAATCAGTCAGGTCAGATAACCATCCCTCTAGCTCTGGAGCCCTCTTCGATAAATTTGTTCTTTATCTTGAGACAAATACTTTTGATGTTGACTAGTCTGTAAATGATGTGGAAAACATCACTGGGAGCTGATGTGGAATTTGTTCTGACTCAATCAAAGGGCTGTACGCAGAGTGCTTCCCAGTACAGACAACAAACTTAGGAGTCCTTCTTCAAAGGCAGGATGACTTTACATAGATAATTATGGTTCAAAGTCAGAAAGGTACAAAATAAACAAAGCTCACATATCAGACTGGTTTGAGAAGTTAAAATAAAATGTGTTCCCAGTAAGGTAGCAGCACGCTGTAAAACGCCTCAAAGCCATGCTCAGTCACAGATTAATAAAGTGTACCCCGAATCCACACAAGTGGGAACAATTGATAAGAAGCTTACAAAGCAAAGAGGCAACCCCTACAGAAAAAACATCTATATGGTAGTTTAATGTAAATCTTTTGGACTGGAGGTTACAAACTCGTCCTGAAGATGTATGTAGCACTTATTCCTAGCCTCACCCTGTAGCTTTTAAGTACTGAGGTACATTACATGTGGACTATACCGATGATATAGTGACAGAGGGATTCAACTGAAAATGTGTTTTGGTGAGGTTGCAACTGGTATGTTCAACAGAGGAGCTCCAATCTCACTTCCATTGTTCTCTCCTTCAGGGCATTTACACTTGTAAGTGTTCTCTGATTTTTCAGACATTCAAACTATACAGGTACCATTATCACATGTATACAATGCTGAAAAGTATGGCAGTTCTTCTGCTAATCCAGGTGGGTTGATTTCTAACTTCTGCCGCCACCACCTCCACCACTACCCTGCTTCTACTACCCTACACAAACTAAGAACATGGTGCCAAACTACCCATTGAGCAATTCTCAGGTCTTCATCTTATGTAACAGTGAAACAGCAGTTTGTGTAGTGACACTTTTTTAACACTGCCTCTTGGGCAACAAGCTTTTCAATTTCCTTTGCTAGCAACTCCCTCACTGCTATATGACCTTTATATTTGAGAAGAAGGCCACGGCCTAGGGATTCTTCATAATGTGCTCTGTGGAGCCTGTAGGATGGCTTGAGGGCAGAGATCCTTGTCTATATTGAGCCAGATTCTTGGAATTCATGGGGAGAGGTCCAACTCCTGAGCCATGTCTTCTGAGCACACCATGTAGGCTATGCTTGGTGTGCAGCTACACGTACACAGATATGTCAGATATATTACACTTCAAAAGTTAACTTAAAGAAAGCTATGGTAATGCTTTCTTCAATCCTAGTGCTTTGGAGGCAGAGGCCGGCAGGCAGAACTCTGTAGTTTCAGGCCAGCCTGGTCTACATAACAAGTTCCAGGCCAAAGAGGGCTTCATAATGAGACCCTGCCTCAAATAAAAATAGGTATTTGTTATTTATATATAAGGAAATGGTGTGATGACTCAGTGGGTAATTTAATTCCCGGAATTCATTATAGAAGAGAAATAACTCCAAAACGTTGTCCTTTGACTTCCACATTTATATAGCACCCACTTACACTCACACTTACCATACATGCATCATAATAATGATGAAATAGAATTTAATTTAAAAAGAATTTGAGGCAATTATGTACATACAGATCTACGCATCCAATAGTTTTCAAACCACTGGCTTAGAAACCTCTGAATGGTTCATGCATGCTTAATATTAGCATGTTCAGAAATTCCTAATTTCATTCTTTAATCTACTCTGTTGAAGTCCGTCATACGGGAAAAAGCATTGTCCACATTGTTCAAGCATGGCAGCTGACTTAAATCTCCTGCTCTGTCCCCTCATCTCCTTCCCTGATCTAGAACCATTCACCTTTCTGCCTCCACAGCACAATTCTAGCTCCAGCCACAGCTTTCTTGTCAGGCCATCCTGAATAAACTGTGGTCATTAGTGTACTCACGGGACTCTGCTCCAGTCCTTACAATAATTATATAACCAATGAGGTATGTCCATAAGGAATACATTTGTCTGGTTCAATCCTCAATATCTAGCACTGTGTCTGGCATTTAAAAAGCTCTTGTCAAATGCATACAGTTTACTTGTTCACTCACTGATTTTACATAAGAAATGCAAGGGGGAAAAAAAGCCCAAGATGGAACACATTCAACATCAAGAGAGAGATGAGGCAATGATAAAAGAGCTCGAGGAAGAGTGATTTTGAACTTGCACTGGAAAAAGGAGTCTGAAACAGAAATACTACAGATGATGACATGTGTCACTCATAGAGGACATTCTCTGTGCTAGATAGAAGCTAAGCAACTTAGTAACAATAATCAACACAAGGTACTAACCACTGATCTCAACTGAGCTCTTGTTCTACCAATTGTTTGGAATATGTGCATGTATTAATTCATACAACTACACCACAATCTAAGAAAGCAAGCACCACCATCACACAGATTTTACAGACTGGAAAGCTAACAGAAACATTAATAACTTCTTCAGGGTGACAAAGTAATAAGTAATGGAATCCTGACTTGAATTTCAATGAACTGAGACGAGAGCCTAAGCTGCTCATAGCGACTCCATTCTACAAGTACACACTCCTGTGCATCTCTTTACCAGCATGCCTAGTTGGATAACCAGTAGTTAACTCTGAATTTACAGAGCTAGCATTAATTTTTTTCAAATATAAGTTCACCTCCTGAGATTCATTACTTGACATATCAAATCTAAGGCACTGTAAATAAATATAAAAGCAATTCGTTCCTCTTAGGGATTTAGAAGCTAATAAGGAGAATACCTCTAAACAAGTTGAAAGTTACCTATTTATTAACATATACGCTATCACTGTAGTATGATCGATCAATGCTAAAAAAGGGCATGCTCAGGCTGGCAATATGGCTCAGCGGGTAAGAGCACTGACTGCTCCTCCGAAAGTCCTGAGTTCGGATCCCAGCAACCAGATGGTGGCTCACAACCACCTGTAATGAGATCTGATGCCCTCTTCTGATGCGTCTGACGACAGCTACAGTATATTATGCCGGAGCGAGTGAGGCCAGCAGAAGTCCTGAGTTCAATTCCCACCAGCCACACACATGATAGCTCATGGCCATCTGTACAACTATAGTGTATTCATACGCATAAAAATAAAATAAATCTTTGAAAAAAAAAAAAGGGCATGCTCAGAGGGCAGGATGGATGCAAAGAGACATCAACAAAAGGGCTCAGAAAGCCTGGCTCTAAGGGGAGGAGACAGCACTCAAAAAAGAACTTGCCCTGTAGATGTGATAAAGGGGGAATGCAGGCAGAGTCCTCAAATGAGAACTCTAAACTGTGGGCTAGGTAAATAGGACCTAACAGAAAGTAACCAGGCCTAACTGACTGTGAGGGAGGCACCCACACACTCTGCAGTAGTGCACAGAGAGCACAGGTCTTTCTCCAAATTAGAAACCTTGCTAACAGCTTATGTTCTCAGGATCTTCCAAATCCAATATTGTATCAGAAATTCTCTAATTTTCTCCTGAGAATACCACTTCCTGAAGAAGAGAGCCATAACTACTGGGTACTTCAAAGGTAACCTGAGCCCCAAGTCAAGAATATCTGCATGTCAACATTGCAGTTTCCAAAATTCTGTGCGACACAGTCTGAAGGGAATGTTAGAAACATGCTAAATAAAGGCTTAAAATACAAGCAAGCAGAATGTCTATGTTAGTAAAAAGACTTACTTTGAAATGTTTACATAAGCAATAGCCACAGGACAGAATGGGTTCAGTCTAGGGCTAAATAGTTATGATGACAAAGCAGAGAGTAGAGCCAGGGCAGTACAGGAATACTTCAGGGCTTACCACATCACTGCAGACTTGGGATAGATGCATCAGACAACCCCGTTACACATGGCAACTCAGGAACCAGGAACACTAGTGAATACCTTCAGAATACCCTTCCTTTCATTTGTTTTTGCCATGTTGGGCTCATTTAACCAATCTTGATTCTTGAAGTAGAATCACAGAGCAATATCCATATGTTCAGAGAACGGGAGAGTGAGAGAACATGAACCAGTGACAGCAGAATCCATGTGCAGAAGCACTTCTTCTCTTTGGAAAGAAAGAACATCTGGTTCAGGAAAAATGTCCCTGAACTGTCTCATAATATCTTTGCTATTTTCTCTGGACAAAAGAAAGGTTATAGATTTGTTTATTGAAATGTGATCTAGAACTCTGTGCTGGTTAAGTTTCTTGTCAACTTGATACAAGCCAGAGTCATCTCCAAAGTAGGAACCTGAATTGAGAAAATTCCTTTATTAGGGATTGTTCAACAGACAAATTTGTGTTGGGCTTTTTCTTGATTAATGATAGTTACAGGGTGCTGGGTTGGAGATAAGTTCAATGGAGATTGTGCCTCCCCCATCCCTGCCCCTTGTGGACAGGTTATTGTGGGTTGTATTAAAAACAAAACACCAAGTTGAAAAGCATGGCAGAAGGCAACATTCCTTTATGATCTCTGCTTCAGTTCCTGCCTCTAGTTACTTTAACATGCTTTCATTATAGATTGTAAAGCTATAAGATGAACTATAGCCTTTCCAAAGGTGTTTTTGGTCATGGTATTTATCACAACCGAGACAGCAAACTTGGACAGATCCTGATGCTATGGAGCTCATCCACATGTTCTCCTATGTAAAGTTACAGTTAAACAAGAAATCAGAGGGAGCAGGGGAAAAATTATATGTCTGTCTGATCTATCTATCTATCTATCTATCTATCTATCTATCTATCTATCTATCTATCTATCTATCTATCTATCTAAGCAGAGAACTGTTCTATATCATAATGCATGGTAGAAACACACCATCAAGGTTTATGAGTACACAGGGATGAAAAGGTCTTCCTCATATGAGGTAACAAAGTGTTCTGCCTCTAATAGTGATCTATCTACCTTTCAGGCAGGTCACTTGACCCAGCATTTCTTCAGAGGTATTAAGCAGCACAGCCAAGACATACCCAATCAATGGTCAAGATACCACACCTTGCCTTCAATGCCCAGACTTCCTACCCCTAATCTTAATTGTTGCAGTACCTGGATTTTCTACCAACAAAAACCAGCCAATGAGTGCCAGGCACAGTGGAGCCATAATTCAAGGCAGTCTGGGCTACCAAGCAAGACCCTGTCTCAAATATCCCAAGGCCTGAGACTTAGCTTAGTGGCAGAACACTTGGCCTTGTCTTTGATCTCTAGAACCCTACCTGGTAAATCTTGCAGTGAATAAAATAGCAGTCCAAACAAGCATTATGGAGTCAGATACTTTAGAGCTTCATTTAGCCCATTTATTGATGAGGAAAAGATTGAGAGGAAAGTAAGGAGCAGACATATATAGGTTACTTAGAATGCTGAAGAAAATGTTCTAAGTCTTACTTTATGAAAATACAGAGTGAAAATGTCAAATCTGAACATACTTCTCTCACAGCAGAGATCAGCTGTGTCTCTAAAGGACATATCTTCAGGACTTACATGCATCATGGTCAGCCCTTCACAAGCCATCTTCTCCAGCTACAAAGGTGCAATACAGACCAGGAAAATCCACAAAGCAAAACTCACAGAACTGCATTACCACAAAAGAGCTTATAAGGCTGCGTCCAGCATTCTATAGAAACTACACTCAGTAATCTTCCTGCTTATTTCAAAGTCTTGAACAATTTTCCTGATACTCAAAACTAAATAAAAGCCAGAGACCATGTCCTAAATTTGGTGCCCTACATTGTACAAAGAACACAAAAGAAATACAACTCAGTCAAAAAATGTATTAAAACTCTCTAAGAAGTACTTAAACACAACCACTATTGACTGTAGTCAATACTGAAATATAATCCTGGGAAAGTGCTCATGGAAATCATAAATGCTTTCTGATTTATTTGCAAGAGTGATGTTCCTGCAATTCTGGGGAACTTCATGGCGGGGGTGCGGTGGGGGGAGGATTAGCCACAGAGTACACATGTGGCTCTAGAGGTAAATTCTCCCTTCTCCTTCAAACCAATGGAACATTGCCCTCCACCACGAGTGTGAGGGCAACTGACTAACTCCGACTTTCTGCCACAATCAATGTCTTCTTGACGATACCCAATTTTTCTACAGAGATGGTGGGGGGCAGGGTTTGAGGAAGGGAAATGAAAGAGGAAGTCGAAGGGGAGAAAAAGAAAAAAAAAATCAAAGAAACAGTAAAGACAGAGAAACTACACATGGTAGTGCACGCATATAATTTCAGCAGTCTTGTTGAAGCAGGAGATGGCAAGGCCAGATTGGGCTACACAGTGAGCTTCCATTTCAAGACAAAATAAAATAGAATACCTCAGACAGACCTCTGCAGCCTGGGAGAGACTGCTAATCTAGCAATCCCCCTGCCATTAGAGATGTGGAGTGCTGCAGAGCTGTGGGGCATGTTTTTTTGTGTGGAGAGAATCCAAGTCAATTAGCTGCATACTGCAGTGCAACCATTTCAAGACAGAAGAGAACAGAGAGAGCAGTGTCTTCTCTTAAGTGAGGAAGAACTTGAACTGCCAAACGAAGCACAGGCGCCAGAAGGCCAGGAGACCCAAATACTGTCACCACCATGGCTCTGACCAAGGTTCCACCTTGGTTTATGGAACACAACATGCTCGCTGAGAGAACATGGACCAGACAGTGAAGTAGCTCAGGACAGCAAATGCAGGGCCCAACAGAATAGCTAGAGGAAACATGACTGAGGAGGGTTTGGGCACAGGCTCTGACCACTCATTGTCAGCAATCAACAACACACAATCATTAAAACTCCTCAAGCATCAGAACAAAGAGACCAGAGATGACAGGAGAGGAAGTGTCAAATACACCTCCGATTCATTATAACTCCTAATGCACAGATGGGAGAGGAAGAGATGGAGGCAGGGGAAGCAATGTGTACTCAAAGCGCCGACTGCCCTCAAGAAGTGGGAAACTTGCACTCTCTTTTGAATCATAATTGATCTGTCTCATCTACCAGAACAACAGTTAGCCACGCACCAGCCACATTTTATTTCCTGTTTTACACTCTATCTATAGAACACTGTATTTATTGCAGAACAGGCTGAGGCAAAACCAATAATACACCTAAGATATGGAACTGTGGTATATTCTACTGACACATAAAGCCCAACTTTTCTATAGTAGCATAGGCAGGATGAGGAAACAACTAAATTCCGTGATAATGGAGACATAGATGCATGAATGGAACGCTCATCATAGAACTTCCCTTCAAACCAAAAACGATCTAGAACCAGGACAGTCAAATTTGTGCCTGAATTTATTTCAAGGGTATCTTACCCCAAAAGAAAACCAGATTACAGAAAACCAGATTCTCATAAAAGTGTACTCTCTATACCTGGAAAATACAAAAAATAAGAAAATGAGAAAATATAGACGCTTGCCACTTATTGTGTATGAGACAGTGCCTCACTATGTAGCCTTGGTTGGCCTGGAACTCACTGGGCAACCCTCTTGCCTCTGCCAGCTCACCTATCATTTCTTTAGAACCTAAGTTACTAACTAGCCCAGCAATGAGCATGTTTCTTCCTTAGAATCCACTCTGAAAATAAATGTAAAAGATACCGATGGGTCAACTTTTTACCACTTGGTAAAAAGTGTCCAATTAATTGATATGACATAGGTAATCTACTTATCTTACAAAAGATGCAACTTAATGCTAAACACACCTGCCATCATAAACAAAGATCTACTTCTTAGAATACACCAAGCTAGAATCTCACTTCCTAAGAAGTCTTGTTAATCTCTCCCAGGCATAGATCTTACTTCCCACCAGGAATTCAGCCAAGCTAAGGCTTTTGCTAAATCTCCATATGAAGGTATTCTAATGTATCCTATCCTAGGCCAAGAGAAGATGGGAAGAAAGGGTACAGACTTAACTTCTAAAGCAAGATACAGTCAACTGTGAGACAAACCCCACAGGCTGTTTGCTTCACAGCCATGACAGGACATCTTCTGCAGAGAAGATCTCTGGTGTGTCTTTAGGAGACAGAGTGTGTTCTTATTCCTATCTTTTTTTTTCTCCAAAGATATGCATTGTGGTTGGAGAATAGAGGGAAGAATTATGCAGAAATAACAGTTCATGGCAAATTATTTTGGCATCATAGTGAATACACTGTCAGCTCAACAGAATCTTCCATTTATCATGACCTGAAACTATAGGGAGAGTCAGTATGGGGCAATGGGGGGGGGACACAGCTGAAAATTCAAAAGAGATTAAGATTCTTTTATGAAGCCATTATATAAGTGTATATTACACTGTCATTACTCCGGGGTCTATTTTCCATCAGCTGCACACTGCTTGCCCATGATCCTACCTGTTTCTCAGACAGCAAAATTGCCAGCATGCTCTAGGGAGCAGAAAACCCATACATCTCACTTAAATGGCACAAGGGCACCCAACCCATACTCACACTTAACACTGTGATGGAGGGACAGGGAGGTGAGAAGGGGAAAGACAAACCTCTTCTATTACACAGGGCACACAAAAATTGCAGTCTTAGCTGACTAATTTGTGATCCAGGCAGACAAGGTCATATCTGACATCTATTTAAATTGAATAGCTTTTCACTTCCAGTCTTCCACCTGCTCAAGCTTTCCTCTTTTATTTATGTGGTCACGGAGGGACATTTAACTGGCATTTATTTTTAAAGAACTTAAGAGCAAGCCATTTTTCCCATACAGAAAAGAGAATAAAAATAGGCACAAAAATGAGCCACAGTTTAAGAGTGAGTCGGTGGGTGAGGAATAATAATTATCAATCATGATCATGATAAAAAGGAAGGCAAGTTTAAGTTTGCACAAGCACCACTGATATCTACAATAGCAGTTAAAGGGTTAAGAAACACTAGGAAGCAGCAGGGTCAGAGACAGCAAATGAGAGGGAAAGGCAGCACTGAAGATTCCCTGACCCTGTCCTCTGGGTCCTAAGAGGAGAGCCCTGGCACCAGACCCCTGCCCTACTAGCTTTCTTAGGACTTCACTGCCAGGGGAAACTGGGAGCCAAATCTGACCTTGGGCTACCATGAGAGACTATCCTCAAGCTGTTCTTTTATTTGGGGGATGGGGAGCGAGGTTTGGTGCAGCTCATACTAGTGTGATTTACTAATTTGTTTAAAATTTGTTTTCAATTTTAAATGACATTGTTTCCCAAGGTTTCATTGAGCTTTGGAAAGGTCCTAGAGTGTCAGTTTTACAAAAACATTTCCATAGGCAGATGGCACATTTGTAGAGGAGCCTCCATTGTGTTTTACAAAACAAGCATGTATTAACATTTTCTTTCCCCGGAGGTGAACAGTCCCCCAGATTGCCTTATGATTATACCAACCTCTTCAGCAAAAGAACATTAAGGAAAATATTGTTGAGAATACCACAGCACATACCTATAGAAATTAATAATAAGTATGCCAGAATAACTCAGCAGGCTAAACCACAGAGAAAACAGGCTGAATAGCCACATGCTGGACACATCATCCCTGCCAACAACAGTCTTAGCAGATGCACTGCAGACACTAAAGGCGGAACGGCCATTACCAGGAAGTTTCTCCTTCTCAAGATTATAAGCTGCAAAAGCATGCATCTCACTGCATCTCACCTAAGTACAAGAGACCCCAACCTTGAGACTGACACTGCTCAGGGGAAGAAGGCAACCCAGTTTAATCTGCTGCCTAGGCTAACTAGCTACATTCAAAGAAAAGTTCACAAAAGTCCCATTGTTTCTAATGGGGTATGAGAACACCCACACGTGGGAGATTTGGCCAGACAGATTATCATAAGCTACAATTGGGACAAGAGGAAAGGCTGTGACGAGACCATTTTAACATACATAAGGAGAAGGCATTTCACTGCAGTTCCTCCCTGCTTGGGCCCATGCTAAGCAATGAAAGAATTTGTTTACACTGGTATTGTCATCTTGAGGTTCAAGGCGCATTCCTTGTGTGTCTATGCTCAGAATCACAGGTCCTTTCTGCTTCAGTTCCTGATGCAATGTGATCCTCCTCACCTATGGCACACACCAATCTCTTGCTTAGCCTTACTGCAGGAGGTGAAAAGGTCTGTGCAACCTGGGTACCTTCCCTGGTCACCAGAGTGAAAGCAAAGCTGGCATCATTTGCATCCTCTTGGCTGGCAGTGCTTCTCTTCATAGCACTGTTCTTTCTTTCTCACTTTAATGGATGGTCTTTCTATCTCTTGGTCTTTGTCTCTCTTTCTCTCTCCATTGTTATATTCACAGTACCTAGAACAGTTCCTACATATAGTAGGCAGCCACTACAAGAAATCCTCAACAAGCAGGACACTGCTCAGTCAGAAGAGAACTTAGGAAGGGCAAGTCTTTACTACAAAATGTTGCTAGGGACAGAGCCTGTTGGGAGCTCAGAATTATCTGTCACTGATTCTTCTATATATTGTCTTTATTTATTATCTCTAAGGATGGTCACATATCCCTCCATTCTGTTCCAGTAAAAGACAAGCTGCAAAGAAGAACTCATTAAGAAGTCACAAGTAATTCTTAAACTTTCTCTTATAACCTACACTTGACCTTTTAACATCAAGACTTTTCATTCACAGAATAAAATAGGTATTAAAAAACCCAGAGAGCTAATTTTATTTCAGTACAATGAGGAAGTATAAAGTATCTTCTAAACTCATAACAGTTAATAACGAAGAAGCAACATAGAGACAGCTCAGGTAAAGAAACAGAATGGGGTCTTTAAATTATACTTTTCCATGGTGTAAACCAGAATTACCACACATCTTAAACATACCCTGCAAAATTCACATTTAGGGCTTGAAAAGCTTAGAGCTACAGAAAGCAGATAGGCAGAGTCCTTTAGTGAGTAAAAAACACACAGGCTCTTGGAGGCTGAGCCCTCAGTTGGATTCAAGGCCACAACTCACCCCAGAAATATCTGCAACTCGGTGGATGGGCACTTCCTTCTTGCTGTGTAATCCTTTGCCATTCTTAATAGCTCTGTAAAGGTAGAAGAGAAAAACCCATTAAGATAAAAGCCATACCAGGGAAGAGTCTGGGGCTGGGGGTGTAAGGAAAGGAGCACAGACTGTTGACATGGATGTACATACACAAGCCTAGGTGTACACCACTGAGCAGCCAGACTGTGAGGAGCAGTGGCTGAAGGGGAGAATGTAAGCTGCTCTGCTGTCCAGCCCAGTCACCAGTACTTGGCTGCCAGTCTCAGCTAACTGTGTGCCTGGTAATCAGAGAACTCCCTTACTTGTTTCCAAATTAAAGGCATTGTTCTGGGCACAAAGAACGAATCAGTTGGAAGCTCATACTCCTAAGAAGCACAAGTAATAATGTTTCAGCGCTTAATCACATGAAACATTTTAAATGCAAAATAATGTAGCTAGTGTTCCAATTCTAATGGAAATAAGTTCCTCCCAGGTAAAAAAGATAAATTGCCTGGAATGAAGTAATATTGTACAGAAAAGCCATGGGGGTGGGGAGGGAGATGATTAGCGAGTACTATATAACTGATATTAAGCTTCATTCCAATTAGTTGTGGGGTGGCAATAATAAGATTTCACAGGTAACTCTTGAATTCACGTATTTGACCATGAGTATGAATTTCCCACCTCTCAACATCCCAGCACTACTGGGCACGAGTCACTGGTGATACAGGAAGAGCCATGGTGCAGAGCTGGCTGGTGAAATTACTAAGGCCTTCCACTACTAGAGAAGGCCCATGTGGGTACTGTTAGCTTCAGACCTCAGCACAATTAAGGTTTGCAGAGGTCCCTACTCTAGCTTTTGTAGGGTTTCTGGGTGCTAAAGAAAGTTGATACAACAGGACCAGAGGTATGCATGGACCCTTGGTCACACTTCCTCCTTGGGTCTGTACTGAAGTGGTGGCAGGAACCTTTAAAGAGGTTATTCTCGGTGTCACAAGTCTTTAGTCTAACCTCAACAAACCAAGTCATGGAGGCACTGCTCAGTACCACTTAGAATAGCCACACTTTCTACCTGCAGCTAGTGCTTTGACAGTTCAGTGAGCCCCTCTGCCATTCCAGCTCACCTGTCATTCACCAGTCTGCCCTGAAATGCTTTTCAAAAACAACCAAAGCTTTCCTTTTTTGGTATGGTTGTTTCCACCATTGAACAGTTTCTAAGGGGGAGGACTCGAGTGGTAAAGCTTCCTGTGAGTGAATGGCATAGTGCCTGTGAGAGAGTGGTATAGTGCCTGTAAGTCTGCACAAGGGAATTCCTGGGAGTGTAGCTGTTTTTGAATGGCTCCTGTAAACAACCCCAATAACCTAACAGGTTTACCAAGATGAACTTAGGCAACAGTCTTTCTGTGGTTTGTGGGTATTCTACCTATTTAGGGTAAATAGATACCTATTTTTAAAAAATATGCTCATGTATTTAATACATTAGTGTGAACATATGCATGTATGCCTTCAGAGGTCAAAGGGCAATGTGGGCAGTAGGTTTTCGTCTCCTACCATGTGGACCCAAGGAACAGAACTCAGGCTACACGTCATAGCATATGTTATAGTAAAGAATGAGATCTACCTCTAGGAAAGATGCCCGCTTCCTCCAGCACCTGACTGGGGGACCACCCCCAGGGAGGCAGGCTCACCCTAAGATAAAGGGCTTCCCCTTTCTAGTATTCCCATCCTCTAGCATAGTCCTTAGGAGCTGCCAAAGGGTTACAGGGTTTGTTTGACCTACTGAGTCCTGACTCAGAAGGACTTAACTATTTTTTTCCTTTTCTCCTTTTGTTTGCTTTTGGAGGCTGTCCAGAGCCCAAGTATGCTTCGAAACTCCCTAATGCTCTGAGCTTCCTTATTCTTCTTTTTAGGCTCAACTCCCTGCCACTGGGCTGACCTCTTTGGCTTACTTTTTCCATTCACCTACTCTGGGCAGCTGCAAGAATTAGTTTGCCTACTATGTGGTTTTTCTTTTAAATCCTCGTAAATTCTTCTTACGTTTCTATTTGAGCTTGTTCTTAATTTATTTTATTAAAGAGGCTAAGAACCCAAGAGTAGAAATCCAACTTCCTCCATATTATATGATGGCTCAATTGGAACTTTCCAAAATTTCTCTTACTACTTTCTTCCTTCATTGGCATCTTTTAGTTGGTGGAGAAAGCAAGCCTGTTGCTACAGACCTTCATCAGTAGATCTATCACACTAGCCTCTAGATTCCTCTACTGTTCCTTATACCCTCTGGGAAGTCATACGACAGCCTATGTTCTACTCTACACTAAGGATAATAGTTGTTAGCAAGAAGAAAAGAATCATACACACACACTAATCTGACATACAACTCAGAAGGCATTTCAAAGTCCCTTGAATGCCAAGGTTACTCTTCAGGTGGATTCAATTGCAATGGATAGTGGGATCCACCACAATGAGTCTGTACTCTTCAGACTCTGTTGATGGCCACTGACTAGGACTGACTGCCAGGAAAGGATTATGTCCAGTTCTTAGGATTTGCAACTAACAGAACATGAAGGTTTAGACAGAAACTAGAAGCCATAAATGAGTCTCTTCTATTTCTTAAAGCCTCATTTCCACAATCTCCCCTACCAAGAACAGACTCCTGATTTGGCCATTGTAAATTCAGTGAACCAACCATTAGAAGGCCTGGCAAACCGACTCCTACTTGGGTGCTCTGCACCCCAGACGGCAAGACAAGGTGAGGGCTCTGAGCTTTCTCAATGTTCACCAGGGTACCAGGTGTCTGAAGAACCATCAAAATAAATAAACATGCCCTCTGAACAGGTAGACTTTCCTGGACTAGAAAACAACTCATATACATGAAGAAAACCACAAAGGGCTTGAAAAGTAAATTAGCAAATCCGGCAAAAAGTAGTGAGGTATATAGTAAGCTCCAATGATGATTTCTTTATGTGGCCTTAGACCCTGGCCTTAACCAGGATAAACATGCAGCTACCAAAGTGAAAATAGAAAATGTGAACAACGTTGTACAAGTAACACTAAAAACAAGACGGTTCTTTAAAACCAAGTCCTCATAACAAGCTGTGTTCTGCTTTGTTCGTAAAAGTGAATCTCAGATACTCCCTAGCATCCAGGTGCTGCAGCATTTTCTCTGTCCAATCACATTAGGGCAGTGACAGGCTTGTGATTGGACAGGAATAGAGAGGTGGAGCTAGAGTTGGAGGAGGAGAAAGGTCAGGAGCAGGAGGAGAGAGGAGATCATCATGGAGTCAGACAATGATAAAGAGTCAGTGGTTATGCAACCGAGCAAAGGTTTTTACAAAATAGATTAATTGGGTTAAAATATTGTCTTTATTGTTTGGTTCTGAAATTACTGTATTGGCATCTTGTAAATTGTGATATTATTATAGAAATCTGATTGGATATTAAGGCCTTAAGAGTCATGCTTTACTTATTGGGTCTTAGGCACTATCTACATGAATGATTGTGGGGGTGTGTAAAGAGTTGCATGTGAGCGACATGTTTTTAATAGCTAGGAGAGAATAATAAGAGCCCACTGGGACGTGGTGATGCTGGTCCATATGGGCTCAAGAATGTGCCCCGCGGAAAAATTTGCCGGGTGGATTCATTTTTTTTAATTCCCACAACATCCAGGCATTCATACTGAAAGATCTTCAGCTAGGTTGTTTTCTACTTAAGCTATGATGGTTAAATTAGATCAAGTTTAGCACATTCAAAAGCTAACAATGAAGGTGCACAGTAACATTGGGCCTGCTTTTCATTATTTAGAGAATATTACTTTCTGTACTCAAGCCCATACAAGACCATATATATTTACTACTGTGTGCTATTCCTGAACAAACAGAAAAAAACTCATGCTAAATGTTTCCAGACCAATACGGTTGTCATTTTGTTTGGTGTCAATTAAGCATAGTAAACTGAAATTCTTTTTTCTAAAGTTGACAGCATAGCGAGTTCCAAATTATTATTCATATGAATATTTTTACTAACACTAAAGACCAATAACAGTATTATAACACCGTCGAAGCAAGAACTTTTTGAGGTAGAACACCATATTCCTAGATTCCTATTCATTGTAATATCAAAGCCAGGCTGGTACTCTCAGCTACCAGGGAGGCGAAGCCCAGGAGCTCAAGACTTAACTTGGGCAGCATGATAAGACACACACACACACATACACACACACACACACACACACACACTGAAAAGGGGACCTGACAATTCATAGTGGGTATTCAGGTGTCATCCAGGAAGTGCATGGGATGCAAGCCACAGAATAAGAGAGATTTGTACATCTGTGGGGCTGGGTTTGAGGAGTTGGGGCCAAACCTATATATATTCTTTGCCAAGCTGTAAACATCCTTATTTCACGTCTATAAGAACACATTTCAGGACCAACTTCAGGACATTGTATATATGAAGTCAAGAAAAGCCATGCTCGGCTGAAAGCCATGTGCATTGTCCGGATGGCACTTCTCAGTGTTGCTCTCCCCAGTTATCTCCAGGAACAGTGTATTAGATACTACTGGTAGGTGAGTCAAAGGCACGACTGCATCCAGAATACCCGAGTGCCACAGGGCACACTGACACTGCCCCACAGGGTCTTGTCCTACAGGCTATAAGCACGGTTCTATATCCCTTTTCATTAGGCAAGGAATTGAAACTCTTGCCTTCTGAAGTTCTGCGGCTTCCCCTTAATAGCTATAGCCTCACCACGTAAAGTTAGTGTTGAGACCAGCCAGGGGAAGCTCTGGAGCAGAACATAGCCTGTTCCTCTCAGAAACTTTATTCTCTGAGATGCAGCAGTATGAAGCCAGCAAAGCCAGTAGTGTCAAAAATGAACAAAAGCTGCTACTGGCCAGAAAGCGTTGGTGTTTAGCCAGATACAAGAAAGGGAGATGAGCAGCAGAGGGATGAAAACAGCTTTCTAGGGTTCCCCCTGGCCTGGTACTTCAGACTGTTTGGTACTACAGTGTAGAAGATAATTCCCATGCAGGTCACTGGAATCGTCTCTGTGTAACCGTAAGATATGGACTCCACACGCACTGGTGCTATGGTCCCCTGACTCCAAAGGAAAACCAAACCCTTTGCAAAAACAGATGAGAGCTGCGACAATAACATCAGCCACAGTGCCTGGGCACACCAGAGACAGGACCTTACTCACCTTCAATGAACAGGAACCAAGTCTACTCTTAGGTTTTGTGTGCTACAGTGCACAATAACAATTTCCAAGAGTGAGCTCTCACTAAGGCAGAAGTTGGTACTACAGAATTATTCTAAACTGGGCCAATTAACAGGCCAATCCCAAAGTAACTGCTGTATTACCAATTAAGGGATGGCAAATTGTTACTCTGAACAAATATTTTTGTTAACTTACAAATTTTTCAATAAACGTAAAGTATTTATTGAAATTAGATAATAATTGTCACACAATGAATTCTTATAGGTATACATAGGAGCTTCAGCAAGGATACTAGAAATATCTATTAATCAGCTTGGGGACCAAAAACTACTGAGTATTTATATGGATTTTCCTAGAGAGCAGTAGTTTTTTGTAGATTTGTAAAGAGGCAGCTTTCATACATAAAAAGATCTAAAGACAATACTCTAATGGAAAGTAAAACTGCATATGATATAGAGGACCAGTAGTGGGAGATGATGGTCAAGAATGCTTGACTGTCTTGGTCCCTGCGTCTTCTACCTCTGGTACCAAGATGCCATCAGCTCTGCTTGTTTCATCTGCTACAGGCAGCACTTTCTTCTCTAGCCCAAGATAACTACACAAAAATTTAAAATGAATTTATCAGCCATTTTTGATGCTGCTTACTGATTCCTTACTGCATATTACCACCATGACTTCTACATCATTTCACTTCCCCACTTAGGTCCCAAAAAGAAAGTGAGTGAGAATTCTGTTGTTGACGATGATCATGGCAGTAGCAATCAGACCTAGGAATTTTATGTATGCCAGGGAAGCGGTGTACTCTAAGTTAGTGTATGCTTACCATACAAAGAAAAAAATGTTATTTCTTATAGTTTATTTTCTAAGTACTCACCATGTACTCCCAGTTTATATTTTCCTCTGCTTTCAAAACCACAGCCTTTAACAGAATTAAGTCCATTTTTTCTTATGTACCCTATGCTAGTATTTCCTCTAGGCTCTGCCCAACAGTTACCCGGCAATAGCCAGCTAGGCCTGGCTTTCTATAAAAGGGGTTGTTTGATCACTCCTTGCCCTCTTACTCTCCCTGACTCCCTCACCCTTTTCCCCCTCTCTCCCCTTCTCCTTATCTTCTCTCTCCATGTATTCCTGGATGGCCTCTCCCCCAGGCTCTCTGCCTCTACTCCCTTCTCAATCTCCTCTACCCATGCCCTAAATAAACTCTACTCTATACTAAACCCATCGTATGGCTGGAACCTCAGGGAGAAGGGATTCCTCAGCATAGGCCCACCAAGGTCCCCCTCGCACCCCATCATACCTGACTGAGCTCTACAAAACATATTCTTGTCTGTCTGTCTGTCTGTCTGTCTGTCTCTAATAAAATACAACATTGGTGCACTCTACATATATGTTTTGAATTATAGATATCCCCTAGAGTTTTGCTTCTCTTCCATCTCACCTGCCCTTCCAAGTCCTTTACTCTAAAATGAAAAGAGCAGCCATATACTTTAGACCCAAGGAGGTGGCTCAGTGGTTAGGACCACTTATTGTTCTTGAGGAAGACCAGAGTTCAGTTCTCAAAAGTTAAGTCAGATGGCTCAAAACAAGCTATAACTCTCACTCCAGCAGATCTGAAAACCTTTTCTGACTTCTGAGGGTAGCCCGTTCATGTGGATATATATATAAATGGACATCTGCAGTCATAGTCTCACTACATCATAAAACATGTTACAGCTAGGCAAGAGAACTCATGCCTATAAATTTACCAGTTGGGGGTGGCAGCAGGAGTTCAAAGCCATCCTTGGCTATGTAGCAAGTTTGAGGTCAGCCTGGGATACATAAAACTATGCTACAAATTACGACAATGAAAACAAAAACAAAAATTCTGCTAAAAAAAAAAAAAGAAAGAAAAAAGCTACTATATCAGTAATCCTAGGATAAATCTGGGTTTGGGGTGAACTGTATTTTATATTCAGGAAGAATCTATGAATTCTTCTGAAATAGTAGTGAAATTATATACACAAATACAATGTGTGTGACCCTATGCATGTGCATATTTGTGTGTTACCATTTAGTTTAGTAATGAAACTATAAACAGCAACAGGACAATCTGCACTGCTTCATGTTCTAGCCTTCCTTTCTACAGTTAAACTGCAGGCTCTTTGAGGATTAGATAGGGTAATGCTCTTAACTATTATAACATTTAACACAAATCTGTGTTTTCATTAGTATATAAGCACAAGGCCATCTAGTTCAGTTAGAGTGTGCCTCATAAAAATGAGCAAATAAATGCCTTTGTAGAACTTCAAATTAGAGACATGGATAGTGCCAAAGTTACTGAGTGGTGCCTGTTTGCTGCTTGCTGGTTCCCCTGGAAGCACTAGGTAATGATCCAAGTCCTAGGGCAGAGCACCAAGAATTCATCTCCCTCTCACATCCTAGGACTCTGAATAAGAGGAAGTCTGCCTGACAGGGAGGAGCCACAGAGCTTGGACCACTGTAAACAATACACAGAACTACCTGATTGTGATGATAGTTATGACAGATGATCTCAACAAAAAGGTTACAAAGAGAGAAGTGCTCATTCCCCCACACCTCTCACAGTGTGGGGCCACACTGAAGAATGTGGTGCTTCAGCATGAACCAAACATAGCTGCAATAAACAATTCCTTTGGTCTCTCTACTGGTTCTGGGTCCTGCTAATCAGAAAATGAGGCGCAGAGCAGACACAGGTGCAGAATGGCAGGTGTGTGTGGGACCCACTAAGACTATGCAGCTGCACTTTCAAGGAAAGTGAGCACTGCTGACAGGAAGGACAGAACACAGGCTGGAGATGAGGAAATTGAGTGCTCCGGTCTAGGGAGGTGGGTGGACTAATGAGTCAGTAGGTATTATGAGGCAGTGAAGCAAATAACAAAGAACTCCAGGTCATCCTCTCATCTAAAACTAATATAAGATTGAGATGAAGGCACACACTATTGTGCGAGGCATGAAAATGGTGATCAGTGATGGGAAAGAAGGAGAAGGGATGAGCTCACAGCAGAGGGAGGGAGCAGTTGTTGCAGATAGGCATATGCTACTGGTCTCACATCAGGACCAAAGGAGTACCAGTGTTAGGCAGAAATAAATGGTCATCAGGAATAAAAAAAGGAAACAAAGCAGACTTCAAACTGTCTTACTATCACTGGCTCTATAGTTTTTTTCAATCCTGATTTACAATGCCCATCATTAAAAAAAGGAAACAATGATTCATAATTCTATTCTAATATAAAAGTTCTTAATGTTTTCTAAGTGCCAACACATATAACTTGCCACTTATACATTTAAAAAAATGGTACCACCGTGGATAAAGTTTTGTGGCCTTATCATTTTTCCCCCCAGTAACAAATGGCTAAATGAGCACTTCCCTGTGTCACTGATTTCATTACTTCATTTTTAACAGTTCTACAGTAAATCCATCATATGGATCCATTTAATCAATCTCTTATTACTAGATATTTCCACAAGTAAGATACTTACATTTTTATAAATAATGCTACAAGGAACAACTTTTAAATCAACTGGTAGGCAGTTTGTGAATGATGTCCTCCAGATTCAGAGGCAAGGAACCACTGCTGCTACACAGAGGAAGAAATGACTGGTTGTGTACCTTCTTCCAAGTCAGCCTGACGGAACACGCTGGCTCCCATGGCCGCTGTTGGTGAATACTCTTAGATTCAGGTGACTCTTACATGGGGCTCACTCTTCAAATGAATGTTTGCTTTTGCAATTATTTATTTATTTGTCTAGATCATCTATACATTTTGAATTACTGAATTTATCACAATAAACTTGATATGGTATGTTGCTTAGCAGACATAAGGCAGTTACAGAATGGTTTATATTACTTTAAAAAAAATACATCGACTTATTTTATTATGCAGGGGAATTGACAGCCAGTTCTATTCCTTCTTTCCAACATGTGGGTCCCAGGGAATCCAATTCAGCTCATCAGCCTTGGTAGCAAGCATCTTTACCCACTGAGCCATCTCACCAGCCCAGTTATAAAAAAATGAAATATGTCTTTTGAGTGAAAAGCCACACACATTTAGCACAGGATTTTTAGAAAATGCTTTTCCAATGTAAGCAACGCTGACTTGAACCAGTTGGCAGCCTCTGGAGATTCAGCTCCCTGAACTTTATGCAAAAACAGAAGGATGGGAAGTAATCCTTCTCAATGTCTGAGTCCAAAGCAGGAGAGGGAACAGAGGCAGCTTAAGATAAAAGAGAAATGCACGAGGGAGGCTACTAGACGTGGAGAAGCAAAGATGTTGGCAAATGAAAGAAAGCTATGAAGTGGATTCTCAAGCAGCTATAAGACTGTGCATTGATGGACCAGTGTTTAATTACTCAAATTATCAGCCTCCAAAGAGATTTCTAAGGATTATAACCAAGTAGGCTAGGGATATACCTAATATAATCTCAGCTCGCAGAACCACTCTGCTACCTGCCATTGCAGAGGGTCTCAATCAAGTGAGCATCATGGCATCCTGATTATTTCCACATTAGTCAGGTGGTGGCTCCTCAGAAGCAATGGAACTACAGAGCCAACAAGTGTATGAAGGAGACCAGAGTCAAGAGCAAGAAAAAAGTCAAGCATGCAGAGAAATTTAAGCTTGTCTGCTTCATGCTTGTTCTCTTTGCTTATAACCATGGTTACAATTGCCAAAGTAATGAAGATTAAATCTGGCATAAAAGGTCACATAATGGGATTTGCTTTACAGTGGGTAGGAGTTGTTTATAGCCGTGTTCCTCAATCAGTTCTCACTTCACTGCTACAGTTTATTTCAGATGAAAATTATATTCACTATACGTTGGTCTTCAAATGCATGGACATTTTCTGGAAGGACCAAAGAGTTAGTTCAGAAGACAATAAGAAGGCAAACAATGCAAAAGCTCTATGAATGGACCAGCTGCATGCACAGAAGAGTGACCAGGATCAGATGGTGCAGAAAGGCAAGTCTGGAACAGTGTCCTCTGAAGGAATACAATTAGCACACACTAATGATTGCAGGAAATATTATGTAAGATGTACTTATTAGCATCTTATTATCTGGCCATGACTGGCGGAACTCTCTACAAACCTGGCACCCAGGGGAGCACATAGAGCAGCTTAGCCCCATTCCCCTCAGTCACCAGTGAGCTCTCACAGCTTACATCAGAACCAGGGGAGGGGAAGGAGGAAAAGAGGATGGAGGGAGTGAGCAGATCCTCTTAATATCCTAAAGGAGAAAACTCACTGGAAATGGAGGCATTATACAGCTCTCCAGAAGTGGCCATTTGTGCTGCCTTAAATGCAGATTGATTACTGCTATTTGGATGTTGAGTGCATCATCTTTTCTGAAGAAAGGGAAAAAGCTAAATTTCCCCACACTCAGCTGTGTCTTCAAATCACTTCCCCACACCAGCTCTTTCAATGCATTTTCCTGTTATCATATCCACTTGCAATAGCTGATCTACCCTACTCCCCAACACTGAACCCCTCCCCTGACTCTCTACCACGAGTTGAAGCCAATTAGCAACCTCATGACTGTAACACCAAACTGCAATCCAAAAATAGGGTGGGGGGATGCCATCTCCAGAGTTAAAAGAAAGGAAGCCAGAAGGCTGTTTCAGAGAAAGGCCACATTCCATTCCCAGTACTGGTTTCCAGCCTGCTCTGGCATGAGGTAATACACCTGACGAAGAGGCCAGGCAAGCATTCACCTACTTTCAATTTCTATGATGCTCAAGAAAAAACCCTGGTGTTTTATAGAGACTGTAGAATAATCAGGGAACAGAAAAGCTGTTTTTAACACTGTTCAGTAGTTTCAGTTTTGTTGTTCTTTAATAGTTTACTTAATGTATATGAGTACACTGTAGCTGTCTTCAGACACACCAGAAGAGGGTATCAGATCCCATTACAGATGGTTGTGAGCCATCATGTGGTTGCTGGGAATTAAACTCAGGACCTCTGGAAGAGCAGCCAGTGCTCTTAACTGCTGAGCCATCTCTCCAGCCCCAGTAGTTCCAGTTTTATTAAAAGAGAATTTTTACTTGATGAGGTCATTAGATTCAAAGTGAGAAATCTTGATTTCTTTAAAGCTTTCCCATTAAACTATTGAGAAGGCAAGAATAGAGGCTGAACAAAAAATGACGAATTTCAAGGAGACACTCCCATCGGAATATTTAATAGAAATGAGAGATGGAATAAGAAAATATGTAAGGCAAGCAGTGCTAATAATAAGTAGGATGAAAAAGGAAGGGCTAAGAAAACAGGTGAGAAAGGCAATGAAATAGGAAAAATAATATTATCTAGAGGTACCATACTAGACATTTAATTATTTAATGCCCATCTTTCTAGGATTGCATGCTTTGTAAAGAGTTCAATCTGTTCTCTTTTTTTGTTCACCACTATTATTCTCAATGCCTGTGACCCAAGATATAGGAAAGAGAAAGAGAGAGAGAGGGAGGGAGGCAGAGAGAGAGAGAGAGAAAAAGAGAAAGAGAGAGAGAATGAGACTATAAAGAGTAGAAATAGATGCTAAACCATTGCATGCAAAATAAAACAGAACTGAAACAATTGCTCCTAACAGCAAGATCTGCTTTCTGGGAGTCTGGATAAACCCATGTCATATACACCTTATGTGCTGGCTGGTTCTGTATGTCAACAAGACACAAGTTAGAGCCATAACAGAGAAAGGAGTCAAGGAGTCTTATCAGTTGATGAAATGCTTTCTTGAAATCCAATTGTAAGGCATTTTCTCAATTAGAGAAAATGGGAGAGTCCAGCCCATTGTGGTGAGTACCATCCCTGGGCTGGTCATCCTGAGTTCTGTAAGAAAGTAGGCTGAGCAAGCCAGGGGCAACAAGCCAGTAACTATGGCCTCTGTATCCACTCCTGCTTGAGTTCCTGTGATAATATCCTCCAAAGATGGACTATGATTTGTAAGTGTAAGCCCAACAAACCTATTCTTCTCGAACTTGCTTTTGGTCATGGTGGTTTTGTTGCAGCAACAGAAACCCTAACTGATACAACTTGTGATAGAACATAGTAGTTCTAACACAAATATTTCCTGGGAACACACATTCAAATTTGCAGGAAACACATATTGAAATTTCCACAGTATACAGTGATGAAACTTGCTGCTTTTTCAGCTCAAGATCTTTCACAAGTTGGAAATATGTCATACAAGTACACTGGCTTCTTTCATTTACTACGTCATAATGTGTTACACTGCTATTATTTATTTACTGTGCGTGTGTGTGTGTGTGGTGGGAGGAATCAGAGGCCAGCCCCTGGGGAATTTGCTTTTTTACTCTGTTGTGGCAGGGCATTTCCTGTTTCTGTGTGACATTGCTGCATACTCTAGGCTAGGTGGCCTGTGGCTTTTGGGGGATTCTCCTGTTTCCATCTCCCATCTCAAGCAGGAGTGCTGGGATTACAGATGTCTCCATCACATCAAGCTTTTAAAATTTGGGTTCCAAGTACTCAATTCAGGTCTTCAAGGTGGCCCAGCAGGAGTTTAACCCTCTGAGTCATCACACTGGCTGTTTTGTCTGGTTTTATGCTGCTGAGGACTGGTCCTGACTTGAGTTCCTGTCCTGCCTTCCTCTAATGATGAACTATAATCTGAAAGTGTAAGCCTAATAAACCCTTTCCTCTCCAACTTGCTTTTGATCATGGTGTACATACTTGATATGGGCTCTATCTCTGAGCTAAAAGGTGCATCCTCCAATTCTGTTCATGAATCCAGCAAATGGATGCTAGGACAACTGAGTATACAGCATGGAAGGCATCACTATTTCTTTTCTTTTTGTTTTCCCTATTCCTTGAGAGTTTACAGAAAACGTCCAGCTGATTGAGAACATCAGCAGAGGAGCTTCTGACTGAGCATGTGTAGAATAAGTGCATTTCTCTCCCAATTCTCCTGAAAACACTTGGAGACTTGGAATATGCATCCACTCAGTGATAGCTACTAACACATGGATACTGGCAAGACCAACATGACCCCTAACTCAGCAGGAGTCACCTGATGAGAGCTATATCCATTATAAAAACGCCCACTGATATTGGCTTAGAAAAATATCAACAAGAATACAGCCTTTGATGAGACTCTGATAAAAATGCTAGTACATTTCCTAGAGTTTCAGGTAGAGAAGCTCACAATGGAAGTACTGCCAATCATACTGAAAGAAGCGGGAGGCTGATGCCTGGGGGGTTTGGAGACTGGAGATAGAGAGCTCAGCAAGGCAAGAGCACTTGGTTTTTGTTGTTCTAAAGAGAGAGTTTGCTCAATCAGAAAAATGAGTTCTTGAGGGAGCTATGCAACGCAGAGAAGGGGGCAGGTTTGTGCTTGCCTCTCAGAGACTAAGGACAGCACCAGTTTTCCAAGCTTGAAGTGTGCCACAAAGAAACAGAATATACATGAAAAGAGAAGAGAATGCCTGCCCTTTTCTCTGGAGATAACACTACCTTCGTTTCATATGTCCAGAATAAATCTAAACTCATTTAAATCTGCTCAGGTGCTAGATTACTCAGTACAAATGTTTCCCACAGTCAAGCTGGGGTATCAATTTCTTTTTCGAATATATAAATCCTACCCTGAAATCACAAAAGCTGAGATGAAAAAGTGCCTTAAATGAGTAAAGCCCTAACTTCTGTGGTTTTCTGCAATAAGCTGCAAATTCTAAGAGATTCCAGCAATAATTAAAATGGTATATTGTAAGCTATGTATAGTAGTGCACACCTTCAGTCTCAGCATCTCAAAGACAGAAGCAGGCAGATGTGCGTGAATTTGAAACCAGTCTAGTCTACACAATGAGTTCCGGGTCAGCCAGGACTCCATTGTGGGAAATTAAAAAAAAAAAAAAAGAGAGAGCTTTGCCTTTTGTTGTTATTTTTTTGTGAGCTAGGGTCTTATTGTGTAGAACAGGCTGGCTCTGAACTCCTATTCCTCCTGCTTAACACAGTCTACTACTGGGACTACAGGTATGTTACAGTTTGCAACATTAGAGTTCTAAACAAAGAGCTGGACAGCTACAGAAGAGAGAACACACAATAATGTCATTCACCATTTGTACAGACCCAAAGAAAGCAGGGCACTAACCAGGCTTTGCTCAGACTCCAGATACTACTTCAGTGTGAGTAACAAGTTCAACAAAAGCCCAGTGGGAAGATAGGTGTGGTGGCCCACGCCCACAACCAGCAGTCTACAGATGGAAGCAGGCCGGCCTTCTGGCTGTCTTGGGGGAGTATGAAGCCTATGTTACAATGTTAACAAGAAAAGCACATAGTAATGGAGTCTACCACTGGGATGAAAATGTCATGTTGGTCTTTCTAAAATCAAACTGGATGGATGTGTTATAGTAAATACAGGGGCTAGGATATGTGACACTTTATAGCATTTTCAGAAAGAAAGAAAAAAGGTTGAGGAGGGGGCTTGGAAATACTTCAAAAGGAGGTAAGGGGCATCTCCTCCAGGAGTCAGATGCTCTGGCTACAGTCTCTTCCAGACTAGCACAGCAAACCAAACTAGGGACTAAACATTTGAACCATGCAGATAAGAACTGATACAGGTTGCTTCCTAGGGGCCCATGTGGGAAAAAAAAAAAGGAAATGAATTCAGGGGTGTCACAGTGAACCATGGGGTCAGGTGCGCCTAAATTCTTTTTTTGTAAAAAATTCCAAGGACAAGCAACTTGGATCTGTCAGACCCTGGGACAAAAATCATGGGCTTCTCAATGGAGCCTAGGAAAGAACCAAGGCCTGAGAGAACCCCAGGAAATGCCAAAACCTTATCTTGCCAGGACACAAGGTAGTGAGGGAGGAGGTGGTTGATGATGGACATCTGAGCTAGAAAGGAAGGCTGCCTTTGGGGAATTAACAGGCTTATTTAGTCTTTAAACAAAGAGATGTGGCTTTCTCTAGATGGGTCAGGCATTTGAGGCTTTATGGGGGTTGCCCACAAGCAGACAGGCAGCTAAATAAAGGCTCCTCAAAGGGTCAGTAAGCTGAAGAGAAAGCAAAGGAGAGCTTGTTCCAAGCAGGCAAGTGATGTGCTGGAACACAACTGGCTGGCTGATTGGAGAGGAGCATTCATTCTTCCCCCTCCTCTAGCCTGGACGCCCAGTGAGTGCCTAAGTATCTCTACTCCTTCAGCTCCTATCAGATAACCCGAGATGGTAGGAGCTGCAGAGCTAAGAGAAAGCTCATCAACTCCCAGGCAGGCAGTTGTGCTGACCCAAGAAGTCAGACAAGTTAACAGGCTGCCCTTTTACCAAAGCTTACAATGTTTCTCTAAAAGGATTAATGGCCAAGCAGTGCACTGGAAAGCAAAGTCAATGGACAAGCACAGCTGTGTCATTGGCGATGGGAGCAGCGATAAGCACAGAAAAGCAGGTAACCAAGGTCAGGGGCTGGGAAATCTGTGGCAATCGACACCATTGTAGGGAGAGACTATTCACAAACACAGCCTTGTACTGACCTGAGGAACTTCGGCATGAATGACTGACAGGAATGCAGCAGATGTTACTAATTTGGCCTTTGCTAAAGTCTTAGCTATAGTAGCTCAAGAAAATTTCCTTGGGAAATTAATTCAAATTGGCTTGGTTCAGTACACAATCACTGAAGATTAAAAAGTGGCTGAAGGAATGATAAACAAAAGACAGTCCATGTTGTGAGAGACTTGGGGTCAACACCAAAGCCTTTCTTGTTGAGGGGTTCTATTCATGTCCCAGAAAAGGAGTAAACAACTCACTAATGAAATCTGCAGAGGACATTAAGCTGGGAGGTGGAGAAACCTAACAAACTGGGCACCAAATCTCACAGCAGAGTGCAACTGCTGTGGAAATGTAAAGCTAATCCATCCAGGGGAAACAGCCCTAAACTTGAGTAATACTCAATAGACAGGCAGGATGCAGGACAGAGGCAGCATGTTCTAAGAGATCTGACAACTGTGTTTGAGTAACAGAGGCAAGGATGGGGACATGGAGCCAGTGTCATGGGTGACAAAGGGTGAACTGTAGGCAAACTAAAATAAAACAGTGTCAGCAGGTACATAGTTGGGGACAGAGACTGGCTTGATCATTTGTAAAGCAAGTCTTCTCTACATGAGAAATCTTTTTGAATAGCTTTAAAACCACCATTACTACCTAGCAGGAATCCTGGCCTCTCTTGACTCTCACTTCACCTGGCTAGGCGCTAGGATCTAGGTTATCATCCCAGGGATCACCCACAATGGTACTCCAAAGCAAAAGCTACTCTAGCTCGTCTTGGCTGTTTCTCATAATCCTTTACAGGGCCTGTATTGCCTTCGGGCATGCCTCGATGGCCCTGGGGTAGTGGTTAATTTCTCTCCATTTACTCACCAGCAACAGTGCAAGGACCCAGAAGCCAATTTTCCCACCATCGGTCTGAAAGCAATGGCTTAACACAATTATCTCTAGGCAAGGCAACTCACTGCTTTAGCAAGCAAGCATATTGTTACATTACTTCAGCACAAAACCTGCACTAAAGAGGCTTGTTTTCTTCCTAAAACCCAAATCTCCTCCAAATTTCTTTATATATGCATACTCACTAAACAACACTCATGACAAATTCATACTATGCCTATTTCTAACAATGCAATGAAAACTGACTTGGGCATTCCTTTCCTGAGCTCCTCAGCAGATTATGTCCACACACACCTGCCTGTTAGAATGAAGTGCTTCTCTGCAGTATGATGGACCCAGACCTGGAGACAGGGATTAGACACTCCACCGCCTCTGCTGTGTGGTCCTGACACTGTGCATGCTTTACTTGTTCTTCAGATTGCGTCAAGTCAGAATGACCAAGCTGCCCATAGGCCCACCCCATGAATTCCATCAGTTGGTGAAGTTGTTTACTGAAGGGTAGCCTGTATGGTATTGCAAAAACTGTATCCACGTTTTCCATCATGGGTTTTGAGCTCACTCTGTCCGTATAACACCGAAAGGGAGAGAAGACCATCTATCTTTGATAAATACCTATTTAGAACCTGTGTCACATCATTATGTATTACTATTATTTGAGACAAAGTCTACTTATAGCCAAGGCTGGCCTTAACAGCCTAGGCTGGAACTCAAGATTCTCTTGCCCAAACCTACCATGTGCTGAAATAATAGGCCCAAGGGCCTTGGTTTTAATGGTTACCAATAAGCATTATATCAAAGGTCTGTAACAACCCATACCTAGTAACAGAACAACTGAGAAAGAATCAGGAAAGTCCCACAAGCCTTATAGGCTGACCTCTCCACTGACATTCTCTAGGTGCTCTACCTACCTATCCATGAGGATGTGATGTAGTACATGTTGGATATTACTGCAATCTTCTGGGCCAAAGAGCAAGAGAAATGATGTCAGTGACTAGGTGTGAAACCAAAAGTACTATGTGCACAACTCAAGCCTTCTCTAATGGAATGCACAACCTCACAATGACCAAACTTCTAGAACAGGTCCTAGTGGCTACGATGAATGGCTGAGTGAGCCAAACCCACACAATCAACCTGATACAATGGATATTTTGTGGGTCTACATGGACTGCTGAGCATCAGTTCAGCATTAGTTCAGTTCTTACAATTTCTCAAGAATTTGGAAAACCAGGGGACTACTGGCGCCAAGGACCAAAGTCTCTCAGAATATAAGCCAGGAGGAACGTCAATGGCAAGATACCCAGCTGAGCGCTATGCTTTACGTTGGGGTAACCAGCCATAGGGATGAAGGACAAAAGGAAAATGTCATAGGGCTTCTCAAATGCTCTCCTGCCAGGTGTCAGAAGTGTTTTAAACCAAAACTCATTTCCTAATAAATGTTTTCATTTCCTTTGTACACGACAAAAGGTCTAGAGGTGATAAATGTGAAAGGAGGGAAGAGGAGGGGAAGGGAGTGGGTGGGGGAGGCCTCTGAAGGAAAGGCACAGAGCCATATGCATTACTCATATAAGCCAGGCTTCTTGATGGTGTCAGGAATGGTAGCGATCATCATACATGGTTATCAGACATGATATGCTCAGACCCATGTCTCTGTCTCTTTTGTAATGTCAACACGGGCAGCCGCATTCTATATGCTGCTGACTGGGGTGGGGGAGGCTAAGTATGCTTAATCACGGTTAGGCAGAAACTTCAAAGGATGTCTTTCTTATTGTCCACTGGCGAAAGCTGAAGAGAGAAATAATCCAGACTCTATCTGCATATTATTTCCAATATACTCTGCTCAGGTAGAGGCACACGGTGACACAGAAGAAAGTGCTGCTATGGGTCCCAATATGTTTAGCAATTTCACAACATACCTGGCCTCTGCAGCCAGCAGCTCATCATAGTGTGAAGACCTCTGGTCATCATCCTGCCGGTATCTGATCACTGTGGCTAGGCCTTTGCTGACAAGGGCCTCAGCAATGTTTCTGCAACGGAAGAGATAGGTCAATTAACACGGGGGCTACAGATGGGGCTCAGTCAACAGAAATAACAACAGTTAGCACCTAGAAGTCACAATGCTTTCTGGCAGGACTGAGGATGTTAAGCTGAAATCCAAATAAAACTGAACAACAAAAATCCCCAACTCAGCACTTTTCTTGTTAGCAGTATCAGATGTTACATCAATCCACACACACAACCAGCAGAAACTATCTGTAAGAAGCCCACATTAGGCCGGGCTATTTACAGAATGTTATAAACAAGCTACTACCCTCAAGAAAAGTCTGCTCTAAAAAGGCACACAAGATAAAAAATGAGCACATAAAAGCATGACCTAAATTTCTCAGGCTCCTTCCCAGACTATATGAAAGCTAGAAGATGCCTACTTGTACTTCCAGTGTTACAAACACTGGTATAACACGATATTCAACATGCCTCTCTTCTCACAGCTCCAGACAGTATATCTTCCACTCTAAGTGGGCTTTGGAGAAGAGCCAGGAATGAACTGGGGAGAAGGAAAGGCAGAAAAATGGCATTTTGGTAGGAGATAAAAAAAAAAACAAGATGACCCCTCCCCCCAAAAAACAAAACCCAAAACAAAACCCACCAGGAACAAACAAAGGAGGAGGAATAAAAGCAGAGGTAACCAGTTTTTAACTGGTCCAACTGACTATATATATTCAACAACATTCTGACTGACTGTGGACCTCAGATGAGAATCTGCCTTCAAGTTATTCTTACACACACTATGCCCACTATAGAATGAGACACACCCTTTTAGACTGTGTCCAACTCTCCCCTGAGAATAGTGCATGGGGAACGGCACTCAAATGACTAATGCTGCTCTTTTCATGGTTTCTTCCAGCCTGGAAAGAGAACTTTGATATGCAAAGCCAACTGAAAAAAATTAACAATATCAATTTTTGGAACGTAAGAGACATGATATTATGGAGGGAGAGTGGTGGTTATGTCTTTCTTTGTGTCTGTCATAATTACACCAAAGGCCCCACTCACACCATCTGGTTTGCTGCCCTTTAGGGAGAGGGTACAGTAAGCAATAGGCTACTGTGCCATATGCTGTGATTTAGTACTGCTTGAAAATGTAGTTAACTCTTAGCACACTGGTGATCCCCAGCAAGTAATAGTATGAGGTCACCGGCAGCTCATCTAAGCAGTATCTGTTTAAACCAGTAAGAATTCTAGTCACCTAAAACCTAGGAGAACAGACTTTTCAAAGAAGCAGCACAAAATATGGTGATAAAGAAAGGAGGAAAGATGCCGTGGCTGATTCTGTTCTCATTATATGCCCCTCTGCTGCCTGTTTATCTACTGCCAGCACGATATTAATATCTCCAAACTGCCATGGAATTAGCACTTCTTAAAATCCACTCCCACAAATAGGCTGCTCTGCTGGCCACCCTGTCTCCTGAGTCACTGCGTAAGCGTGCTGGCAAATGCTGTCATTATCACAGAGTTGTGTTTGGCAGCACAGAGAAAGCAACAACCCCAAATCAGCAGATGTAGATGTTGATTCATGGTGAGGATTTTAACTAAGGTTGTCACCAAGGAGCCCTACTAAGGCAGGAGAGTGGCTACACCCACCAAAGAGCTGTCAAGCTAGAAGGCTGGGGAGTGGCTTGCAAGACAACTCCACTTTTGACAGGCTGAGATGTCTTGGTGATTTTAAATGCCAAGAGAATAAAGAAATGTTTGTTACTGCATTTTGAATTCCCGAGCATTGACATTTTACAGTCAATGTATGAGGTCTAGAGGAGAAGCTGGAGCGGCAGAGCAAGTAAGGAAATTTTCTTAAGAACAAGACCCAGTATGAAAATCTAGAGAATACAAATCAAAACAGGACAAATATTTAATGATCCACTCCCATTAATGTATTCAAATTAATTCCCAGAATTACTGAGTACCTGCCAGGGCAACAGAGACCATGGTACCATCCTTCTCTACTTAGCATCCTTGCCCTCCCCGTCCCATCAGCAAAGGTTTGCAAACCAATTTAATCCTGCCACAGGACTTCCTGAGGCCTTGGATTCCCAATTCACTCCACACTCAGCTCACCCCTTTCCTTTCCCCTCCCCTAAAGCTCTGCAGCTCTTAGCTTCTTTTCCTAATTACAGATTTCCCCTGAAGGAACAGTTGCCAGTACTCAGCAATAGGAGAGTAAAGACAGAAAACGGTAACAATCTCATTACTGAGTATGTACTACATGCTAGGCATTTGAGAGTCACATGTGTTTCCTCTTGGTGATGAAGCACCATGCAATCACAGTACACCTATGAACTCACTGCTGATCTGCCTGACAGTGTGCCCTGAGTGAGCAGGCCTCCTGGCTATCATACACAGCCCCTTGTACAAGGTGGAGAGGAAATTTCTTGGGGTGGAATTATCATATTTAGAATTTAAAAAAAAAATAAAGTGGAAAAATTATAGCAAGTTAGTTTTAAAACATCCAGGAAATTAAGATACTAATCTAAGCATAAGAACTCCTAGTCATTTTGTAAATACTGTTCAGTACTGGAATTCTAAAAAGATTCTCCTAACCAAGTTTGCCTAGAACAGAAAAAAAAAAAGAAAAACTTACAAGAGGTTTTACAAGCTTTCTCTACCTTTTCTGTCTCTTCTATGATATGAAACCACAACTGCAAAAAAGAATGGAAGAGAGGACAAATAGAATTAGTCTAGATCTAGTATTTGACTGTCTCATTCTCCGGTTGCTAGGGAAAGGCTAGGAAGATGTTCTGGCAGAGAAGATGGCTCAGAACCTAACGTGAGTGCACTAATCGGGTGCCCAAATAAATAAAGAGAAAAAAGCATTAAAGCATACTCTGTGGCATTATACTGCTTTCTTGAGTGTGTCAGTACTTCCTCCACAATTACATGTCTGGTATACTGGCTGATTCATAATCAGCACATAAGAGACCTAACTTGGCCTTGGCTGGCCAAGATTACAACACCTCTCTCTGTATTGGCTAGAAAGAGAATTAATGCTGGGATTGAAATGCTTTTCCAAACTAAAGGAGACATTAACAGCTCTCTCTAATAAACAAACTATTGTCATAAGGTAGAGTCAGGTATTCGTAGAAATGTATGGCATGGGGTTACAAGCGTTTTCAAAGTCTCTACAATTACAGACATCTTCCTTGCCCACTGGGTTCCACACTGCATGCATGTTAGATCAAGCCTAAGTTCCATCTGGAAGATAATTTCAAACCATCAGGGCCTAGATTTTACAAATGTGAACAAAGGTGCATTAAGCCCATGAAAGAGAATAAAAATATTACAAAAAAATATTGAATTTTGGTTATACAAAACTCTAAGCATTGGATATTTTTGCTTACCTTTCCCATTGTCTCCCTTAATATTAAAAGTAACAGAAGAATATATTAATGAGTAAGCTAATTATCTACAATTGTTTGTATTGTTTTACAATATATGTATATAACTCACAAGTCTACAAAGTTCCATAAAAGTTGTACATAAGAAAAAAAAGTTGCACATAAAAGTTGCACAAGGAAGAACCATCTGAGAACAAGTGCCTGACCTGTTTTGTTATCATCTCCCAATACTTAAATGTGTAATTCCTATAAATGAGGTCATTTTTCTACATTCATAAGAAAGCAAAATCAAGTTATTATCAGACACATCACTACATCAATACACAGAATCATCAACTGGCTGTAAATGAGGGTTCTTGTGGTATCAGCCTTGACTTTCACTAATTCCTCCGGGAGAGAACTAGTCTTCCAGGAGTGCTGACACACAGGCTTGCAGGAGAGACAAGCCACAGTCAGAGACAGCAAGACCAGCTCACACCAGAGATAACCTGATGGTGAGAGGCAAGGGAAAGAACTTAAGCAACAGAAACCAAGGCTACCTGGCATCACCAGAACCCAGCTCTCTCACCACTATGAGCCCTGGATATCCCAACACACCAGAAAAGCAAGACTTAAAAACCACATTGCATGATGATGATAGAGGACTTTATAAAGGACATAAATAATTCCCTTAAATAAATACAGGAGAACAAAGGTAAAAAGGTAGAAGGCCTTAAAGAGGAATCAACCAAACCAGGAGCTGGTTCTTTGAGAAAATCAACAAGATAGATAAACCCTTAGCCAGACTAACCAGAGGGTACAGAGACAGTATCCAAATTAGCAAAATCAGAAATGAAAAGGGAGATATAGTCTCTACAATTCATTCCATGGGTATTTTGTTCCCCCTTTTAAGAAGGAATGAAGTATCCACACTTTGATCTTCCTTTTTCTTAAGTTTCTTATGGTTTGTGGTTTGTACTTTGTATATTCCGATCTTCTGGGAAAGGAGCTATTGTAAATAAAGAAAACATCTAATAAAAAAAAAAAAGAAAAGAAAAAAATGGAGATATAGCAATGGAAACTGAGGACAGATGAAATGGACAATTTTCTAGACAGATGCCAAATCAGGATCAGATAAATGATCTAAACAGTCCAATAGCCCCTAAAGAAATGGAAGCAGTCATTAAAAGTCCACTAACCAAAACAAAAAACAAATAAACAAACAAACAAACAAAAAATAAAACAAAAAACCCAGGACCAGATGATTTTACTGCAGAATTCTATCAGACCTTTAAAGAAGAGCTAATACCAATACTCTTCAAACTATTCCACAAAAAAGAAACAGAAGGAATACTAACCAATTAATTCTATGAAGCCACAGTTACACTGTTCCCCAAACCACAAAAAGACCCAACAAAGCAAGAACTTCAGACCAATTTCCCTTTTTTATAATAGCCATATTTATAATAGCCAGAAGATGGAAACAACCCAGATGTCCCTAAAGAGAGGAATGGATACAGAAAATGTGGTACATTTATGTAATGGACTATTACTCAGCTATTAAAAACAATGATTTCATGAAATTTTCAGGCAAATGGCTGGAACTTGAAAATATCATCCTGAGTAAGGTAACCCAGTCCACAAAAGAACACACATGGTATGCACTCAATGATAAGTGGATATTAGACAAAAAGCTCATAATACCCAAGATACAATTCACAGATCATATGAAGCTCAAGAAGAAGAAAGACCCAAAGTGTGGATGCTTCATTGCTTCTCAGAAGGAGAACAAAATACTCACAGGAAGAAATATGGAGAAAAAGGGTGGAGAAGAGACTGAAGGAAAGGCCAGCCAGAGAGTGCCCCACCTGGGGATCCATCCCACATAAAGTCACCAAACCTGAATGCTATTTTGGATGTCTGGAAGTGCTTTGCTGACAGGAGCCTGATACAGCTGATATAAGGTGGGAAGGCATGAGTGGGTGGGTGGGAGGGTGAGTACTCTCATAGAAGCAAGGGTTGGGGGGATGGGGTAGGGGGTTTCCGGAGGGGAGACCTGGAAAGGGGATAACATTTGAAATGCAAATAAATAAATACTTAATGAAAGAAAAATAAAAGAATATATTCTAATAAAAGTTATGTTAACGTAGTGTCTTAAAATACTCCTTTATGTGTTCACATGCTTTACTTTACAAGATGCCCTTGTAACCTCAAGCCTTTGGCAGGGCTAAGACAGTATTTGAAGCTAGCCTGGCCATTCAAAAGAACCATGTTGTAGCTTTTTGTCCACATATCTGAATTGTCAGCAGCACTGCTATTGGAATTTGCAGGACCCAATAAGTCAAATCAATAATTACTTGAAAGCAAACATATGGCAATACCACAACATTCAATTTGAAAATCAAGAAACCTACTAACTGCAGATTGAATCAGGAGGTAGCATATGTAGTAAACTTCAAAATCAGGTGCTCTGTTAAGGTTCTGTATCTCTTTAATAGAACCATCTCTGCCTTTCTTTGACAACATGGAGTTGAATTTTGTTTGTTCTGTTGTGTAGACAGTGTTGTTGTGCATTCCTTGGCTAGCCTGGAACTCACAAGCCTGCCTCTGCTCCCAAGAGCTAGGATTAAAGGCTTGTACCTACCATGCCCAGTAGAATCAAGATTTTCAAAGAGGATATAGAGCAGTTGGTTTGCCTTGTCTGTTCCTTTGTAATAAGAGAAGTAGTGTAGGAAATACACTTGGCTAGAATAGTATCTCCAAGAGTCTCTCCTGTAAGGTACTCTTCTGTATTAATAGGCAGTTTGTGAAGAAGCACTGTTAGCCCTCATCAGACTCCCAACTTATTCACTTAGTGTCAACTCACAGGATCTCATTTTACACACTTAAAATCTGCTGCTACTGTTCTTTGTTCTGGTGTTAAATTGTTCCCAACTTGGAAATAAAGACATGCTGGCCTCAATCTCCTTGGACAGGACCCTACCAGTACTGAGCATTTCCTTTCTTCTAGGAGGACTTGTTTTAGGTGTATCTTGTACATCTTCCCTAGCTCTGGAATTAGGATTTATCTAAAGAAATCATACTTACAACCTATTATTTCTACACAAATTTATTGAAAACCATATGTGGCAGACATGAAAACAACATGGCTTTTGGATCTCTGACCATAGAAAGCAAAATTGACCGACAACCCAACTACTGTGTCCTAAAAGCCATCACTGTTCATTTTGTTTTGTTTTTAAAGCCCAGATTATGTTTCCCAGCAGCTGCTACTAGCCAATAAGAGCCCAGCAGAGACATTAGGGCACCTCCACTACTTGAGAGATATGGGAGTCCTCTGACACTTAATTTGGACTTGAGAATGTTCTTAGCTATAACAGAATGCCTAAGACTTGACAATTTACAAAGAAAAGACCGTTATTTGGCTCCTGGTCTTAGATGCTAAGAAGCCTTAAACTATGGTGCTTGTGTCTGTGTAGGTCCTTCATACTGAAATTAGAATACTAAGCAATCACTTTTAAAGAGCCCATTCTGGTGAAAAGTAACCGGTTCCAAGAAAAATACTAATCCAGTCACAAGACTCTGTCTTTATGATTTGATCACCTCTTACTAGGCCCTCTTTAGCAAAAGTGTTGTGCTGGGAAACAGATTCCCAGTAAGTAAATTTAGAAGGATACATTCAAACCAGAGCAGAGTCACTACCAGACCTGAAAAATCTCTCCTTACTGCTGTGCCACAGTTTGGACTGCCCTTATCCAACCCTCTTCCTTTTCCTCCCGGGATCAAACACTTTCCTCCCAGAAGTGTTTGATCTTGGTCCCAGTCTCTCATAGCTTCCTTCCCATTCTCTTCCAGAAGAGAGTCAAGTTTCTAGCGAGCCTGGTCCTTCTTGGCATCTGCCTCTTGGGGAAGCTCTACCAAACCAACAGAATGTAAAACACTAGTACCTGCGCAGTGCTCCTCCTTTCTATGCCTTTACCTCTCTTTATCCTTAGTGTGCTTCCCTGCAGGATCCATATGCCTGACTAGAACCACGCTGCATCACTGCTGTCACTTCTTCCGAGATGCTCTTAGGCACTAAGGCTTCACCTCTGAGCCACATTCCTACATGGATGTGTGCATCTGCCACAGACTCTGCCCTGTGCAAGTTCTATAACCTCCTCCTGGGCCTTGATACTAAGGCAGGCTATTTCCTGAGCACATATGCCTCCTTTGAGTTCTATGTACCTTCAGATGAAATTGTTTCCATTTGTCTACAAATACCAACCATACTAACTTTTCAGAGATAAATTATGAAAAGCCTATTTCTCAAGAACGTTCTTACTTCATGACTTAACTGATTAGACATGAAGTATTTAGAAGTCCGGCTATCAACAGGGAAAATACTTCATGCAAATGCAACACGGAGAATACTTCTCTCACTCACACACCACAGTCATATGACTTCCATGATTTGGTGCCTAGAAGTAGAGCTATCTAAAATACATAACATGATAAATAGAACCTGGGGGCTAAGTGGATAAAGACCTTCAGAGCAGGCAGGGGAATAATAACAGCTCACACCTCTGCAGGCCCACCCCATCCACTCTACTTCTGAAAAGGATGATAGATAGCTTAGGGCTCCAGGCTCTCAGATTTTTATCTAGGCCCTTTGAGCTTAACATTTTCCACTTAAGAACCATCTGCATTTTATCAGTCACTGAAGGTGCCCAGGGAGATTACAAAAGGAGAATATTTTCCTTAAGGCAAGCACATGTGGGCACACATTTAAAATAAAGCAAACCAACAAAGAAATGCTTCTGCAATGTATCTTAGCGAACCTTAAAGGACAAGGACTGAGTGGTAATTAAAAGCTCTTTCTCCCTCGGCTTGGGAGAGATGGATCTCAGGTACAGGTATGCACTTACACACTCACCATACAACTTTACAGTAATTTCAAGACTTGAAGGGCAGATGCCATGGACAACATGCAGTTCATGTTTGTACACTGTGAGGCATGGCGTGAGGCACACAGCTTAGGCTTCTGTCAGTGGCAATTCCCAAAGGCTCCAACAGTGTGGCGCTGGAGAGGTGCTGCTACTTCCTTTTTATACCCCGGCTATCCTTTTGCTTCAAGTGTGGGCAGTCTCACAAGGGCTGTCCTAGAGGCCCCAGAACTCCATTATAATGGCTGGTCTCATTTCTTTCTCATCAGCTGTTCAGACAAATGCTACAGTGGAGCTGATGTACACCAGAATCTATAGAGCTTATGTTGGTCATTGCAACTCAGCTGAGGCAGAAAAGAAAGCCAAGGTTCAATAAAGAAATTCAATGAAAGACTCAATGAATAGACAGATCAGAAGATTCTTCAGAACATATGGAGAGTGTGGGCTTTCTGTCCATATCAGTTACCTCTCTTGACAAGGGTATGAGAAAATACCGACAACAGCTACGTCAGGCTGACAGTGTGAGGGTACATAGGCCTCTGTGGCAGGAGGGTGAGGTGGCTGGTCACACGGCATCCCAGAGTCAGGAAGCAGAGAGAGCTGGTGCTCAGCTCACGTTCTCCATTTTATTCAGCCCCAGGCTCATGCCAGGGTGCTGTCCATGTTCGTGGCTCTTTCTTGCTGTCAAGCCTTTCTGGAAGCATCCTTACAGACATGGCCAGAGATGTGCTTCCGTGGCTATCCTAAGTCTCACAGGGTTGTAATGAAGACTAATGTTGATACCATTCCAAATGCTTAATGGCTCATAGTTCCTCAAAGCAGGCTCTACAAAGATCTTCTGTTCCCACTAGGACCTCTAGCACTCATATTCTTAGAGGCAGGAACCCAGCACTTTAGGCTGGTGACAGACTTGGCTTCTCAAAGCTGGGAAAAAAAAATGTGTCTATAAAAGGTAAGAACAAAAATTCGGCACAAGACAGACTGAGAGAGACAATGGGAAAGGAGAAAAAACTTTACTCTGAGTATTTTCCAACCAGACCTCAAGAGGAAAAAAAAAAAATCCCATAAAGTGAAAGATAGCTTTTAAAAGCTAATAGGATCACCTTTCCAAGGACTCACATCGCACATTTCCACAACAGTGTCTTTGGTCTCCTACTTTCTACTGGCTGGCTGGGTCCCGAGCACTACCCTTTCCCACCCAGACAGCGGACAATTCTCACACAACCCAGCAGCACGTGCAGACAGGATATTTATTTCTGAAGCATCAATAACTGGAAACCATTTATAGATTTTCTAAATTCTCCATTCCATCTTACCTACCTTAAAAAAGAAAAGAAAAGAAAAGAAAAAAAATGCCTTCCCCTAAACCTTACCTGGTTCTAAAATTGATTCAAATTGATTTTTAAACCTTTTCCATTTAATACGTATCATCAGGACAGTCTGAGGTATCTTGACAGTGCTAGGTGACTCTCAGCACTCACAAGACAAACTGGTAACAAACTAGAAGATTCTCATGCTTCTGTGTCCCTTGTCAGCTTTTGTGATGAGGTCAGGTGAAGGAAGGAGAAGGGAAATCCTAAACTATTAAGGGAAGAATTAAGGTACAGCGAGGCCTGCGGCAAAGCTACACAGTGGAGGTTCTTTGACAACCCACCAGTAAAGAACCTGATCTCAAACACCTCAACACATGAACAGGCCAGTGTGATAATTAGAACTCCTGGGCCTAGTGGCCCAGCTTATAACCACAGCACTTGGAGGCCAAGGTGATTCTAAGTTTGAGGCCAGCAGAGACTATGGAGCAAGAGCTTGTCTTCACTGCCAAGGCCTATAAAAGTATACATACACTGTAACCTAGAAATTCAAATGCCATTATTATGGCCAGGTATGAGATGCATACCTGTAACACCAGCACTCAGGAGACAGAGGCAGGAAGGGACCAACATGTTCCAGGCCAGCCAGAGTTACACAATGAGAGCCTATTTCAAGAAGGGAGGGAGGATGGGGGCAATAAATTATTTATTGTTAAACAAACAAACAGAAGTGAACCAATCAACAAAGAAAAAAGGAAAACTCCTAAGAACAATGATTATGTGTGTTACTAGATCAAAAAATCACCTTTCCTAGGGGTGGGAGTGGGGAGATATAGTACACTTGCAAAGCAGCAAAACATCTGGGCGAATTACAACAACAAAGCTGGAATGTAGCTGTAGTAAAAGAACGACCACCTTCACATAGCTAGTATTTTCTCTGCTCTTTAACCATCATAGCAAAAGGAAAAGATGACAGGAAGACAAAGAGAAACTTGAAGAGTGGTATTAAGACTAATGTGAGTGGACTCAGCCTGACTTTAGGATCACTGGATACTAAGTGAATGAAGGTAGGGAGTGTAGGATGGAAAAGACTTCCACGAACACTGCCACCTTACACACAGGTAATTACTGACCTGCTACAGCACACAGCCACTGAAATGTCATTATCAATCACTTATTAACGATTATAGTTAAAAACTAGCCTTACATTTGAGCACTAATCAGTGCCCCCAGCCTCAGAGGCTCCAATGAACTCCAACAGCATTCTTCAGACTGGGGTGAAAAAAAGTAAAATCAAAGAGATCCAGGGTCCTGGTTTTTAAACACCAAGTAATGAGATGTTCCTTCACATCTGCCTGCCAAATAGCTAACTTCTATGCCAATACATCTATGAACCACATAGATACCTGTTCCATTCATATTCTATTACCACAGTGAGCATACTTACGTTAATCTCCAGAAAGAACAACTGATGGGGAAAGCAAGACTCAAAAACTATGGCTGGGAGCCACAGGACAAAACCCCTAAGGCCACGTCATAAATCTGGCTAGTGGAGATACAGTTCTGAAAATATGGCTCAAAATGCTTTAGAAAAGAGGGGAGGAAGCACAACATCAGACAGTAAACAGACAAGTTTATTCTGCCCCAGGATTTCCCCAGTGCTAGAATCTTATCACCATCTCTTGTTTGATAGTCTCATGTATTCAGCAATGTCATGGTTATGGCTTTATGAGACGAGTATAACTAGCATTCTGCCCATTATGCCAGTTCCCTTCCAAATACCAGGGCACTTCCAAGGTGACCAAATACCTGAGAAAGTGAGACTGCTGAGGAAGGCGGAGCATACTGAATGAAGAGCAGTAACATAGATACCACCCACCTTCAAACAGTTAGCATTTTCCCCTAATCTATAACTATCCCAGTCAAGCAAAACAAACTAAAGAATAACAAAGCATGGGCTTGTTTGAAACTTCTTCTACGACAGAGAATATGATGGTGACCACCAAAGTCATTCTATGGAAGAAATGGGCTTCTTTCTCTGAGATAATAGGTGCTTCATAAATAACAAGAACAAAAGATATGATATGTAGCTTTTTAAAATTATTATGTGTACATTTGTGTGCCTGTGCATGGGTATGTGCATGTGATGGTAGGTACCTACAGAGGTCAGAGGCCTCAAATCTTCTTGGAGGCAGATTTGTAAGTGTATGTGACCCTCCTGAAGTAGGCGGTGGAAACAGAACTGGGGATCCTCTGGAAGAGTAGCAAGTGCTCTTAATGTCTCAGCCATCTCACTAGCCCCTAGATCTAGCTAAAAAAAAAAAAAAAAAAAAAAAAAAAAAAAAAAAAAACTAAATGGTCTAACAAACACGTGCCTCCAACCCAGCCAAATTGGTCTACTCATAGCTAAATATGCCATGCATTCACATTTCCAACTATTTGCAGGACATGTGAATTTGTGTGATTCATCCTCACATAAAACTCAGCATTTCAAAAATAAAATGCAGTTTCCTAGATTAAAAATTTTGCTGAATTGTACCAATCACCTCCTTCGTCCTGCAGTCCCACAGGCCTGCCACTGCTGATTGCAGAAGAACATCCTGGCAGGACTCAAAACGCCATGCTTTCTCTCTCTATTCTTCCTCCCCACTCCTGCTAAGACCTCCACTGTCTCTTCTATGGTCCATACAGCATCCCCTACCTGATCTTTAACATTGCCATCTAAATCATTTCAAAACAGTTAGATGATGAGTAGTCCTTATTCTCCCAGTCACCAGCACCAGCCCCACCACCACGGAATACATGCTTGGAAGGTTTCAAAATAGAGACAAGCATGAACTTCCTATGTCTAAAATGATGTTGGGAAGGGGAAAGTAAGTACGAGAAGACATCAACCGGGGGATGAGGAGAGGAACAGTGAAGAGACAGAAAAGGAGAGAAGATAAGGGATTGGGGAGGCTAGGAAGACTGGTCTTTATTGAGTCCTTTTCTAAATACTTTAAAATTGTTATCTCATTTGATCAACACACGAAACTTGTGGCACCTCTTATGAGCAATAGTCTTGGTATGCCCAAAAGGCTGCGAATAGAAAGGCAGCATTTTAGTATGACGGAGACTTTGCCTCATCCAACACCTAATCTATCAATGTCTGATGGCACAGCTTACTTAGAGTCTCTGGAAGACTGTTGCAGCTGTAGCAGACATCTGTGGGGGCTACTAAAGGACTGTCATTTTAAAATGTAATATCTTACCTAATCTTTCTATCAATAGAGGCAGACATGCCTTTTGTTTTCGCAAAGAGTAAATCCTTTCAGATTCGCAGCATGATATCCTACTGTAAGTGGCAGAGCTGCAACCAGAAGCCAAGTTTTCCCATTCTAAATCTAGTGTCTTTCTCACTAAGCAGTGCCACACGACAAGCAAGAGTATTATTGTACCGTCTAGCCTTGGAGACTTCTCTAGCCCTGCCTCAGGAAGCCCTTTCCAGCTTTACTGTGCTCACCCATGCAGTGCACTTCTTGGGGGCTCCCAGACCTGGCACCCACCCACTGTGCTCTGTAGTGGCACACAAAATTAGCAGGTATCTGTTGTTGCTATGCATTACTGTCTTCCTTTCTGCATGTATCTTGTTGTACACCTAGACTGTATTCCCTCCTGGTCTATGAAGAGCCACACACTTAGTAGGCACTCAATAAATATTTATTGGCTAGCAGATTGATTTCACTCACTGAGTTCCCAGGGGGTTCTGTGGGCTGTCAGATGAAAACAAAGTAATAACTGACTGAGTCATAGAATTTTTGAGCAAAAAGAGTCCACAGAGATAAACTAATCCAAATGCTTCCATGTAGAGATGAAGACAGATCCAGAGATAAATTGTAAGCAAGCTGTTTAAGGGAAAACAGAGACAGACACCATCACGACAGGCTTCTAAGAGCCCTCTGAATCTCAGACCATTTCCCTTATTTTACTGTTGTCCTTTAAAAATTCTATTAAATGGGAATAAATATAATGTGTGCATGACTTATCTAAGATGTCTTTAATGCATTAAAAATATATCAGCACATTAAAAATAATCTATTCACATTATATTATAAGTTTGACCACTCTAATACTAATAAGCTTGCTAAAATACACATTAGACATTTAATTAAACAGCTTATCTGCCAACTGGAGATTCAGTGGACCTACTTGAAAAATGAATGATTTGAAAGTGACCAATGTCTTCTCTTTTCCCTCAATATATATTCTAACACAAAGCAGAACAATTCACTGGAAACAGAGCAATGTTTTCTTCATCTCTTTCTCTGCCCTTCTATCCTTTGAGAAACAGTATTTCATAATACATCACCTGGTTGATTTTGATAGTACACCTTACTGATATAACACATGCTCAGAAGGCATTAGGAATTGGGATTGCTTTAAAGAAGAAGAAGAAAAAACTATAGTGTGATGAGTGTGGACTTACAGACAAGGGAAAACACACTTGCCTTCTCTGACCATGGAGACTCTCCAGGGCTTGTTCAGTCTGTCTGCAGACTCACTCTTTTGCTGACTACGACCCAACTCTTGACTCTCACTAAACTATGAGGATTCTGACTACTTGGGTACAATATGGCATAGAAATGTGTGTCTGAAAGCTACCAAATGACATCTTCCTTACACACAGCTCACTGCCATAGTCCCAGTGGGATGTAGTAAAGCTCCACATCCCATGCACATCATCGGTGCACACCCTGGTTCTTACTCCTGGCAGGTAAGTCATTTTGACATTGACAGGTTGACAGGATAGTTAGAATTTTACAGTGGTATCTTGCCCCTACAGCAGCATCCAGTGAAGTTGGTGAGGGTGTTTAGGTCAGACTACTTCTAATTAAAGCAACCATAATTAATGCTTCCTGATTCTTGGCATTGTGTTGCTCCCACCTACTTAGTTCTATCTTTCCATAATTCTCTCATACCAATAACTCCCTTAGTAGAAGACTCAGAATTGTTACTGTTCTTTGCATCCAAAATCATCTTAATAGATTTAACAGACTCTGACATCAAGAAGACTCATTCATAAGAGTTTAAAATAAAAGTTCTTGCCAAGCCTAGTAGCAAAGCCATGATCCCAGATACTTGCCACTCAAGGGGCTGATTTAGGAAAATGACATGTTCCCCGTCCAGTTGAGCTTCAGAGTAAAGTGTTTGCCTAGTATGAGACCTCAAGGCTCAAGCTTTAGTACAGGCTCTCAACCCCTTTGGAAGGAGGGGTGTGTGTCACTCAAGACCACTTGAAAACATAGACATTTACATTATGATTCGTAATAGTAGCAAAATTACCATTATAGTGTAGTAATGAAAATAACTTTATGGTTGGGGATCAGCACATCATAAGGAACTGTATTAAAGGATCATAGCATTAGGAAGGCTGAGAACCACTGCCTTAGTACAAGTGACATCTGCAAAGGCCCAGGAGTGCTGTGTCTGCTCCAATGATCCACAATTCCTGCTGCAGTGGTATGGTCCAGGGCAGGTGGCTAGACAGCACTTTATCTTTAGCCTTCTTGGAGTAGGAGGGATTGTGCTGTTCTGTCACCTCAGTGCTCTTCATGGTGTGCTCTCCATCTAAATATGAAATGCTATGCGAGTCCTCAACCACCCCATAACCCAACAGCTCCAGCCGCTCTGCTAAAGGAAAGCAAATGGGAAACAAAGAAAGGCAGACGGCTTTGAGACACTAACTCAAAGGTAAACAGTGTAAGTGCAGTGTAGCCATATCCATGAACAACGTATGAACATGTGCAATACATGGAAGGGGAATATTTGAAAAGCTACTATATTTAGGCAATGGGTCAATTACAGGAATCTATAAGAAGGAACTTGTAGGACAAAGTATGCCCCAACTACACTCACTCTGCATGGATAAACATATCACAGGCCACATACTCCTTACCAGTTAAACAGTTACATAGCTGTGGGCACTGAAAAGATATTGGATGCAGCTTTGTCTACATCACTTGTTTTCTAAAGCCATGCAGGAATCCAACTTTCTTAAAGACATTTTACAGTGTGGCAGACTGCTTTTAAAGGGCAGTCTCATACAAACACTCGAAGAGAGAACACAGAGAAACAGTTGCATATGGTGAAACAGGAATTTCAGGACTAAAAGTGGCCTATCATCCTTATAAAAGAGAAGTCACACAGCAGGGATGCTTGTCCTATAAAAGACAGTCTGGTTAGGTTTTCTACCTCTCACCTTCCACAGCCTCTGAGGTCATCAGTGAAGTACAAAAGATCTGGGGGCTCTTACACCCATTTACTCTGGTTCTGTGTGTTTAAGCTTGTGCCAGTTTCTACACCCCTAAGATGAGAAAGTCTATGAAACAAATTCTAGCTCACATATTGTTTTTTTTTTTTAACATGAACTAGGATTTATATTCAAGTAGCTATCTTATAAAAGTTGGCAATAACATTCAAGGATAACCAGATGGCATCATTTCAATGGGTATTTAACATAACATAGGTTGTAGAATATTGTGGAAGTATTAAAACTTCATTTTAGGCCTCCCATTAGAGACTCTGTGGGCCCTATCTGCTGTGTACACACAGTGCTGGTAAAAGGCAGGAGGTTAGACTGCTGAGCAAAGTCATGAGATCCCCAGCCCCACGTTTTAATATGCACTGCTTGCTAAGATACGTTATATCACCCCAAAACCCTGAAGCACAATAAAGAGGAAAGAAAATGAGCAAGTGGGAAAGGGGATAATATAATATTTCTCACTAGGGAAACAGATTCTTAGACTTCAGAACTCCTTTTGAGCTAGCTCAGTTTTACCTTGGTTAAGTCTGCATTGGATCAAGCTCATTAGCAACAATGTGTTCAAGGAATGGATTCAAAAAGGGAGAGCTGACTTGAATAGAACCTACATTCTGTTCAATTGTCTGTAGCTCTGTATCAACTCTGTGTACTATGTCAACTAGGATGCTTACTCATATCTCAGCACTAAGAATGCTGAAAATCAAGCTTCACACTCACACAGCTTGTCACGTAGCAATTTGGCCTATTACTTTATATTGAAAACTGTAAGTAGCAGCAATATGTATAGAGAACCATCATGCAATACTTCTTAAGTGATGACTAGGAGCCTGACAATACACTAAGGACAACAGGAGAGACTACAAGCAGGACAACATAGCCAGGAAAAATCAGTTTCCTGCTAAACAGACCTAGGTAGTTCAACTGTTATACTTTTACTTGGCTAAACTAAAATGAAGACACACACAGACACACACACAGACACACACAGACACACACAGACACACACACACACATACCAGAGTAACAACCTGGACTACAATTTGGGACTCAGATCATAAAATCATACATACAGATCAGAAAAGGCAAATAGGAAGGAATACTAATGCCAGCCATGACTTAGATAAATTTCAAGAGCATTATCTTAAATGAAAAGGCCTACCTTAAAAGACGATCTCTAATGTATTATTTCATTTACATAAGGATCTTAAAGTTATGAAGATGAAAAACAAAATTAGAGTCAGGAATGATGGGAGGGGAAGGGACACAAGGGGCAGCACAGGGAGATCTTTATGGTGACTGGATGATTTTCTCCTTTGACTTCATTGTATAATAAATGGTACCAAAACATAAATGTAAGTATATAGATATCAATATCCAATTCCTACTTTTAATACTATATGACATAGAGACACTAGCAGAAAATGAATGAAGGGTACATGGAATGCACACCAACTGTGCTCAATATTGTTTTAAAATCCATCTGTAATTACTACATAATCAGGTTTTTTAAAACTTCAATATAATTTGAACTTAAAAAAAAATAGAAGAAAAGCACTGGAAGTAAAAAGTCCATTCAAGTAACTTCAATGGCGTTTAAAAGTTATGTTTTCTGCTATCTTCTGTTCCTACCTCAGCAATGTGATCTTTCGCCTCCCTAACTTTGCTCACGGACCCCAGCCACAAATCTGCCTTTGTGGTCCAGGTCTCTACACACTCTAACACCCAGGTACCTTCTTAACACTTTGTGTGTCACTGCCAGTGGTCCAGTTTTGTCATCACTGAGCCATCTATGGACAGCCTATGGAAAACTCTACCTTCACAATCCTGTCACACCTCTTAGCTTTATTTTTCTCCACAGCACTTTTTAGCATCAATATGTTTTCATTATTTCTTTACATGCTTTCCCACTGGAAATATTGTCAGCTTCAAAAAAAAAAAAAAAAAAAAAAAAAAAAAAAAAAAAGATGTCTCTGAATTGGATTCACTTTATTTCCAGTGCCAAGAGATAAGCCTGGCAACATAATGTACTAAATAATCTACTGAATCAAAAAAGAAAAAAACAAAATCAAAACAAAACTAAAAAAAACAGAATTGAATCTATGATTATGTCATATGCTTGTGGTACATAAGAAAACAGTGTACACTGGGGAAGACATGTAGATGCAGTTGAATTGGCTCACATTAGGAATAGAAATTTCACATTTCAATCCTGGCCTTAATTAGAGAAACCTATGAAAAGGTGCTTACCTTTTCAGTCACATTCTACTATTCTATTATACCAAGGAGACTAACCTGAAGCACCTCTAGGGTCCCAGACAAGACTAAAGTTCGAAATCATGCCGCAAAAGGCAACGCCTGCCCTCATTTCAGGAATAATGTAGCTGCCTCTAGGAATAATGAGATAAGCCATGGGGAGCCATGGAAAGTACCTGAGCATATATTAACTCCAAAGACTCTACAGAGCAAAATATGCATTATATAATCAGAAAAAGGAGACACTTACAATTGAGTGCTACAAGGGCTGAGCACTATCACAGGTAAGCATGAGGTGCTGCGAATGTGCAGAAAATGACCAGTTCTGGGGTTTGGATGGCATGGTTTCTTAGCAGTAAACAGAATGATGAACAAGTAGTAGATAGGTGGGATGTAGACTCCAGACAGCATACCAACTCAAAAACAGTGAGCCTCTGTCTGTTTTGTTTGCTTGCCCAGAAATGATGGATCAGAACAGGGAAATGATAAATATAAACATGAAGATAGGCATGGGCCAGATCATAGATTTGTATAATTCCAAGGGCAAAGGAATGATGAATGAAGACACTGAAGTACGAAGATAACAATCAGATTTGTTTAAAAAAAAAAAATTACAGCAGTCAAGAGAAAATGGATCAAATAGAATAAAAACAGAAACCAAAGGCTAATCTACACTGCTATGTTGTTAACACAGATGGGGAGAGGGAATGGATGGTGTGACTGGAGCTCACCAGCTAGCAATCAAAGACAGGAAGGAAGCATGGAGGAACAGGTGGTGTGTGTCTGAGCTGCAGCAGATGGGAATGATGGAGCACCACAAAGGAAAAGATGAAGAGGGCACCTTAATCCGTGATTGAATGGTGGCACCATGACTAGGAATAAAGTCACTAGAGAAAGGGAAGGACTCTTGAAGCTCACCTAAAGGATGCTGTCCGGGAAGCAGCTGAGTACGTCCCTGGGGACTTGGTTAACATGGATGATGGAACCTGTAACAGCTACAGGAAACAGACAGGATGAAGAGTAAGAAGAGGAATGAGAAAGGTCTAGAAAGAAATGGCTCTTTAGGAGTACTCACCACTGCTGTCTGAGAAGGGGTCATCAAAGCTGCAGAAACAATTCGAGGAAAGTGGCCTACTGAAGATGAGAGACAAGTTTTCCTTTTTTGTTTTCCCTTTTTTTCAAAGGAGGTCAAGTAAAAGTAAGGATTGAGACATCCTTGAGGGAAGGACCACTGAATAATGTCGAGTACCAACCAATGGAGCAAAGAGCAAAGGGACACAAGAGATACATTTCTGTAATTCTTTTAATGGAAGTAGCCACTCAGTAGTAAGGAGAGAGACTAAAAGTAGTGAGGGAAGCCTGAACTACACAGGGAGCCTGTTTTAGCAAGACAAACAATTAAATGAAAAAATAAAATGGGATTACTAGTAGTGTCAAGTCCTGGAAAAGACTAGATTCTAGAAACCCAAATGGTAGAAAACAAGAGTGGAAAGGAATAGTGCAAAGTCTGAGGGGTAGGAAAGTGGAGATGAGAACATTAGCATGAAGAAGTCATGATAGGGCAGAGAAAGCAGGATGCTCGAGACATGTTCTTGTCAGTCTGTATTTTCTCCAAAAAGTAGGAAATGAGACTGTGACAATGAAGGAAGATGTGGCAGTAGAAGGTTCAACTAGAAATATTGGGAAAGCCTTGATGGTGGTCATGAACATGGTATTTATGGAAAATTAACCTAGCAGCATTATATAATTAGAATAGAAAGACTTATGGTTCCAAGGGCATACCTAGAAGATTATGTGTTCATTTTGATCTGATTTGTCAAATGTGCAGAATAGAGTAGTGACAGAAAAAAACTAGTGACATAGTACTTAATTATATAAATAAGTAACCCCCTTATTTAGAAGTTTGTTTTCAATAAGACCCTGCTGATCAAAATAGCAGGATCAGATTGTTCCTGAGTGGAGCCAAACTCATAGCTTTTAAAATTCCCTATATAAAATACTGATAACTCAATTTTTCAATCTAAACTGTTCATAACTCAACGTACCAATCCAATAAACTGGAAAGAATTTGCCTAGATAAAGCATGCCTGGAACTATTTCCTGTACAAGCAAACAGTCATCGACTGGTTCTGTCTGCTGTTCACTTGGCCAGAGAATACCTCAGAAATGGGCCTTTGCTACCTGCTCATCTTCTTTCCAAGTTCAACACATCCCTGGCTGACAGAGAGAGGAAAAGACAGCAACCATGAGGATTGTCTAACCTGGTTGGCAGCGCACTGTCTAGGTGTGCTTTTATAAGCTACACAGGTGACTTTGGTGACATAATTGAGACTCTTCTTTAATAAGCATTAGTATTAAGCATGTTGGCCTTGAAATAAGAGTAGTACACACAAATGGAAATAAAATGCAGGTGTGTTAAGCTGAGCAAAGAGAAATAAGCAGCAGATGATCGAGAGCACACAAGAGGGTAAGTGGATTTCTGACTAACCAAAATACCATAGAGTGACAGTAGGGGAAAAACTGAAAGATCAGAACTGCCCCCTTAAAGAATATAAAGTCAAATAATTTAACCATTAGTATTATTTTTTAAAAATCCTGAACTAAAGACACATGGAATGTGCTCAGCTCCAGCTTCTCATTTTATCTCTGAAATTCATTTCTCAAGATTGTTTTGGTATTAGTCTGGCATCTTTCTTTGAAGAGAAACTCTAACAGAATGGTTTGACCCTCATTTATCTAAACACTTCCAGTATGGGCCTATCTCAAATTCCTTACTTATAGAGAGGAGGAAAAATGCCCTAAAATTTAGAAAGAGCCAGGGCCAAGAACATGTGAACAAGTGAGAAATGGAAGAAATCAAGCTTAGTGGATGCTTCCTCAGGGCACCAAACAGTACAGTCACAGTGGCTGTGTCTCACTGAGCTCCTGTCTGACTACTGGTCTGGCACAAACTCACTTCTTGTACATTGAACACTGGCGTGAAGATGACTGTTCTCTATCACATTTCCCAAAATTATCACAACAGCTTGCTTAATCCCTTTCATTTAATAAATACACATGGTTGTCCACCCACACCTCATCAAAATTGGTTTTCCTACTGTGCTGGTGATGGATCTGGTCTGGGATTGACTCCTCCGTACCTAGCAGAACAATCAAGTACTTTTCCAATGAAAACTTTTCTAATGTGTCTGACACAGGACTGGGCATAAAACTGTTATTCCAGATACATCTAAAAGGAACATGCTGAAAATAAAGAAATGTTCTCTACTAGACCAGCAAAACTTACTAGACAGGGAGCAATGGGATCCTACCAAAACTCCCAACAGTATTCAACCTAGAAAAAAGCAAGCCATTGCCAAATCAATTTCCAAGAGAAACAAACAGGAGAAAGATCTTAGAAAGGGATAAGGAAAACTAAGTGAGCAGTAGCAGAGTTACAGGATTCTGAGAGGGAAGACGCCATGTTTATAGTGTTTTATTAACAAAGAATAAAGAAATGAATACCCAGAGAAACAGAGACATTCTTGTGGGACCAGAGAGCCAGGAGAACATCACTATTAGGAGATGGTGGTTGCTGGCCAGCCTGGAAATGGTTCAAATCAGCCTCTTCCTTGCAAGCTGAGCTTCTAGGAGGGTCAAGAAGAGATCACATAAAATGTACCTGCATGAAGAGCAGTTCTAGCACAAAAAACAACAACAAAGTCTGGGTGAAGTTTCTTGTTCATTCTAAAAATACATTAGTCTATGAGTAAATTTTTATTTAGGCCATTGCATTCAGTATCATTCATATAAACGCCTATATCTATGATAAAGAATACATAGCACTGTCAAGTTTTCTTTCAGTTCCTCTAGCTACAAAGTGCTGTCTGGGTATGCACACACACACACACACACACACACAGATATTATATATATATATATATATATATATATATATATATATATATATATATTCACATCTCCATAAGGCTTGAAGCACACGGCCTGCCTGCCTCTATGATCACAGTCTAATGGACACAGCCATGCCTGCTGGTTTGTGTGCTTACGTGGCAGGGCTGACTAGGTGCTAGAGACCATATGGCTCTCTCTCAAAGAGAATGTTTACCATTTGATCCTTTATGGGAAAAGTGTGCCAGCTTCTCTATCTTACAGCACTGCTCTTTAAATCAACTATCAAGAGGTTACTTCCATAGCACTAGTCTTACAATTAGGGGGTCACACCATAAGAATGACTGTTCTACTGAGTTGGGGGAGAACATGCTTCAAGTGACCTTCACATAGTATCTCTGAGACTGTCTCAGGCTGATTCATGCATTCAAAGCAAGTGAAGAAGTGCTCTGAAATACAGTAACCTCTATGAACACTTTTAAGATAAAGGTGACTTCTTTTCTCCTGGAATAATTTTCTGAGGAGGGGAGAAGAACCTGGCATTTATTCACAGTATTAACACTTTGGCCAAAGATACCACAGTAAATAAGCCTGCACCTTTATTCCAAAGAACACTCACAGTGCTTCCATTAGGAGGAAAGAGAGCAACTAACACTGTCATCTCTGCTTTTAGCAGCAGCAGGAGATCCAGAGAGAAGCTGTGTGGAACACCGGACTTGCTGTGCAATGTTACCTCCTGAAGCTTCTATGAGGGAAAAATGAATGACTATATTTAGAGCCTGCCTGGCACATAGAAAGCCTGGGAGGTGCTGGGGATCACTATTGTTGCTGGTAATTTTCATTATTATTAACACTGTCTTGGTTGTGCTGCTCCTGCTGCTGGACACCTGTCTCCTGTCTGTAGGTAGGGAGGGGTGTGAGGCAGGAGGTAGACAACAGACACAAAATGGACAGTCTTGGAAATGGCTACCAACTGTAAAATTCTACAAACTAGATGAAAGGAATTAAAAGACAGACATCATGGTGCGTGTTCTCAGAGAGGGCACCTTTCAGAGAGTGGATGAAGAGGCAAGCCCTGACTTCACAAGGCCAGAGAACTGTCTAGGAGATGAAGCTGTCAGAAGAGATTCTTGTTTCAGATCCGACGGTCCTGGGAAGAGGTCACCTTGAGCTGATAGAGATATCATGGTCACCTCTGAGCAGCAGAGCGGGCCTGGGAGCACACCTATCCATCCGCAGCACATTCAATCACACACGCCACCGCAGAGGCGAGGCTCATGGCTCCTGCAACAGTCCAGTGTTATCCAATATGAAGAAAATCAAAATTTTCATCATTTCCAGTGGTCAAAGGCCAGTGAGTGTTAAATCCCAGAATACCAGGATTAATGAAGGAGTCATTAAAGAGCCAGCATTAAATCACTTCTGTAGCCAACGCTGAGAGTAATGTCTGTAATACATTACAAGGCTGATTTAAAAGAAACAAGTTCCAATTTAGAAACGAATTACCTGATCTTCTTAAAACAGGTCGGACAGCTATCACAGCAATTTTGTTATTATAGGAGGAAGAGACAGTGGGCAAAAGAAGTTATGTCAGTAATGAGGAATCATCATCCTAAAATCATTGGGCAAATAACTTCCAAGAAACATATTAACAGTGTTATGAGACTTCTAGAAAATTGTCCAAATTTTACTACTGTCTTTGACTATTCTCACAGAAAAGTAATTTTGTAATTTGGGGCTGAGGGTCACTAACACTTTATGCCCAGGAAACATAGGTTTAGGTTCAATGTGTTTTGGAACAATGTGAATCTTGTTAAAGATCTGTAATCCCTGCTTTTTTAGCAGACTCTATAATGAAGCCATTCTTCACTGTAGGCTTTCTGAGTCACTATGGAGAGAGAAACAGAACCTAGTGAATAAAGAAAGCTCTAAGCATGGCTGGGAGGGAGGGCAATAACATGTGCTGACCCTCACAAGCTACCTTTGAATCCACAATGAACACCAAATGGTAGACATAATTTGTTTATGCATTCAAGTTACCAAATTTCTTGATGAGGGGAAAAAAAAAAATCACAGTCCTACAGAACTGTAGCTATAGTGTTAGGTTCCACTTTACAAACAGTTACTTAATCTCAGAAATGCTCTGGGTAAGCTATTGAAAATACTATTAATTCAAAGGATCCAAACAAAATTTGAGAATACCTTTAGCCCTCTGTATATGTGGCTTCCACACCTATGCAGTCAACCAACTACACTTCAAAACTATTCAGAAAAAAAGACTCATGACTACAGAGTATACATAGACTTCATTCCCTGCCATTATGCCCTTAACAATGAAATGTAACAACTACTTACACGGTGTCCATTGTGTCAGGTATTATACACAGTCCAGAGAAGATCAAGTACTTAGGATTAGAGGTCGAGGTTATACGTAAACACTGACCATGTGTGGATCTGGCTGCCTACAGGGGTCCTGCAATCAATCCTCTGTAGAGACTGAGGGACAGCTGTGCTATGCTTGACAATCCTCTCTGCCAACAGTTAAGAATGAGATTATATCTTTCCTTGAAAAGACACCTTGAAGGGCTCTCTAAGGTCAACTGATCTAATTCTAAAATCTTATGTTACATAACCATAAATGGCGCTCAAAATATTTAACATTATGGCTCTGGATAGTTTGTCCTATCTGTTCTGAGTATGCTGGCTGGATGAAAGACCTTTTCACAAATAGAAAGCCATGACAGAGAGCAAGCAGGGTTAGAAAGTGGGTTGTATCTAGAAGGACATCAACATAAGACAGTAAATCTACTCCAGGGTATTAGTTTGGACTGAAAGCTGCTAAATAATCATGCTTTAGTCATCAAAAGACACATTATTAATTTCAGACACACCAGTCTATCCCCAAATAGAACACAATCAACTATTCCTCATGGCTGTTTTACTGTCAGCTTAACATGGAATAAAGCCCACAAATAGTATTTACTGAACTAATACATGGATAAATGACACTTGAATTATTATTTGGGGATGCAGTTTGAGCTAATTATCAACAGTGGCAACAAATGAGGTTAAGAAGAGTAACTACAGGCTGAGAATTTCTGTTGAGGAGGAAATTTTACAATTCATCTCCTGCCATCCAAAATAAATAAGTAAATAAATAAATCTGAATTCGATGACCAGTTGAAAATAGGCTTAAACGGAACCTTATAGATCCAACCAAACTGACTACAGACCTGTGCAACACCACTACTCTCTCAGAAAAGCATCTTAACTAGGGCCGTGTTGGCAGCTAATGACAATAGATTGTGGAGGCAATTGGTAGAAATCACCAAGAACGGGCATGGTGACCCATGCCTTTAATTGTAGGGCTCCAGAGGCAGAGACAGGCAGATAGATTCCAGGGCAGCCAGTGAAACCCATCCTCAAACCAAACCAAACCAAACCAAACCAGAAATCCCTAGGAGATAAAGTAACTGCTTGGGAAAACCTGAGTGTGCTCATGAAGGGCAGGGACTGTGGACAGACTTGTAAATCCCATGTCACAGGTAGGATAGTCACTTTATGGTTATGGGACTGAGTATGGCTTTGTCAAAAAATAAAAAAAAATCATGGCTAGATGCTTGAACCAACTGGAAATTTGCTTCTCAGTTGCTGTTTCTCTCACCCCCACTGCAGCAAAAGTGAACACTCCCTCTGTCAGTCTTAGATGGCCAGGAAGAAATACATGAGAGAAGCAGAGCATCAATAGCTTCATGATACTTCTTTCTAGAAGGGCTAGATACTTGAGAAAAAAGAGGACAAACAAAACTTATCAGGGTCGTGTCTTGAGCTGGAGGCAGAGCTTGAACTAAACACAGCAGCTCAGCCCCTATATTGCTCTACAATCTTGAAGAGGAGAAATTAATAGATCCATAAAAGGCTGTGCTTAGACACAGGGAGTGATAGAACGAACATCTTTAAGGTTTCCATTCACCTTGCTACCTACAAGTCTGCTGGGGCCTGATCTGTGAGGACAGGAAAATGCTGGTTTGGGAGCCTCCTGTTACATCTACAGGCTTCCTCTGTCACTGAAATTACCAAGGAAGACCTAATGCCAGCTCTGCTCCAAAGCTCCAAAGCAAGAACCCATAGGCATAAAACAACTATTTCTAAAACTCCAAGCCTTAGTACTTATTTTTAATTGGGGGCATGGTCTATTGTTTTTTCCAAGTGTCTCACGGGATTCTAAATAAGCTTTGTGAAAAAGAGTAGAAGAATCTTTTTTCAAAAATATACTCAAGTTCTAAAGAAATAAAAGTCCAAGAATGACTGAGCATAATTTAAGCCCCACCTCCCCAAAGACCATAAAGCTTCTGGTATTCTTCAGAAAGAACTATAGGTAAGGAACTAGCCAAATGCCACTAGTTGTTTCAGAAAAAGCTATGCACTCCAGATGCAGGTTGCAAGGAAGCAGGGAATTAGTTGTGGTAGCAACTGGGGAGAAGATGCCTCATCCTTTGCCTCTTCACAGCAGAACTTGCCAGCTGCCATACTGCAGTTCCCAGGTAGCTAGAGTGACAACAACGCCCCCCCCCGCCCCCCGCCCCCCGCCAAGTGTACCTATCACTTGGAGTAAGGGAGGATAGTTCTCAGCCTCTCTGAAGAACAGGGACAAATAACTCATGACCATTATGACAAAACCAGGCCTACGTATCCAGTTTATTATTAGCCTGACATTAAACACCACTTAAAAACAAACAAAACCACCCACCCACACAAACACATACCCCAAGATGGAAAATTACACAATGGCATCTGGAATGATCAACTCTGATGGAGAAAGTGGAACTAGGCAGACTCCGTATCATCCAAATGAGGGATGGACAGTCCCAGGGCCTCTCTCACATCCCTGATGGTGTGTGCAAACACTGCTTTGAGCTGTGCTTCTGTCACAGTAAAGGACTGAGAATGACAATCTGGATTCTGGAAGGCTGTCAGGAGCACCAAGCACTACTGAACTCAATCAGTTTTGATAAGATAGAACAAAATTGTTTTGGCACACGTTGATTCTCAGGGAGAAAACTTAAATTAAGTTTTTGTCTTGTTTGGATGCTGGAGAAAAGGCAGAAAAGAATTCTCCACCTTGCCCCATTACAGTTCATGCTCACAGCCCAGTCAGCTGGCAGAAGAAAAGAGGGAGTATGCTTTTACTCTCCAGAATTTATTAGCACCTGGACCAAATCCAAGGTCTACCTTTATTGAGGCCTAAAGTGTGGCAGCTGCTGTAGACTTTCACTTCTACACAAAGTCTAGAAGGTCTATAATTAAGAGTTCTAGAAATAAGAGCCAGTAAAACTGAACTATACATGGAAACGAAAACATGGGTGGGGAATCAGGCCAAGGGTTTTTCTAAGGATTGAAATCCAGAATTTTCTGTTTTACTTAACTGAGTTGTCTTTCTAGGGTGAACGTTAAGGGGCTTTCAACCATCCCATTCCTTCCTTCCCTGTGAGGAGAGAGAAGTGACTTGGTTCCATGATTTGAAGTAGAAAATAAGTCACTAAAGGAGACTCTGTGGTCAACCTTCTCTTGAGCTGATGTTTCCATAGCTGCAGATTGTGCTAAATGACACACGAAGGAGCACAAACATTTCAGGGAGGGAAGGTTTGAACAGTTTCGGGGAGAGTGCAACACAGTTACGTCATGGTTTAAAAAGAAAAAGGATGTTGCCAATGCTAAGCTGATACTTAATTTCTTTAAGGATGAGGAGGATGGCCGGGAACTGTGAAGTGCTCTCCTTGCTCTTGACTTGACACCAATGGTTGATAAATCACAATTTCAACACAATGGAAGCACAAATGACAGCAACAGCCTGCTGACTATTTATTTGTAAGCAGATACATCAGGAGCTAAAGGCGCTACATGAAATCCACAGAAAAGCCCTTAAAAAGCAGACTCAAACTCTTCACCATTGTGACTGCTCTCAACATCTACCTTTATGTCTGAGCCCGTGATGTTTACACTAAATTTCTCCTAATTTCGTATCTCTCTATATTTTAATTCATTTTTACTGGAGTCAGAAAAATTCATAAAGGCTTCAAGACAGAGAAAGCCAGGCTGCCCAAGCCGTTACACTACGATGATAGTCTTCCACATTAGCCATTTCCTAGCTGGTAGGCACCTAGCGCACAAAGGGAAGGCAGCCAGCACAGTTCCTGGCTTCATTAAATTGCAATGGTATATGAAGTTTCTTGAAATGCTAAGAATAGCACAGTCTACTTGTCTACATTTGTGCAAGAACTTGGCAATCATTACTGTCTATGTGAACAAAGTGCTTTACTATCAAACAGAGGGTAAAATGTAGACCATAATCCAATAGGACATGTTTGTTTGGTGGTCTTTGGGAGGTGGTGTAGGATTTGAACACAGGACCTAAATATATTAGGCAAAGAAGCACTCTATCTCCCAGTGAGCACTCAGTTCAAGGAATGTGCAAAATAAATATTCTGATTTATTTGTTAGGGAATATTATCCGTGGTTGGGCTCATAAGTAAATGTGATAAACAAAAAAAGGATGGCACATAAAATATGAAAGAAAATTTGCTGTAAATCAGGAATATATGAAGAAAGGAATGGCTAGAAATGTGAGAGGGGGGACTGCGAGGAGAAACGCCATTATGACCGCTGAGTGGAGAGAATGCTCTGCTGAACATGAAAACACATTACCACATTTAATCTTTATAATAGCAGTTTTATAATAGCACTACTAGTATCTCTAACTTAGAGACAATAAGCTGAGACCCAAGATTATACAGCCATCTAACAGTAAAATAAGGGTTTTTAACTTCATATTTATTTACCTCCAAAGTCTAATGGGAATTAAAAAAAGCCACAAAGATCCAAGTGTCTTAACTGTGCTACTTCTGGGCCTGGGAGAGACAGAGAGAAAGCAAAGCTTTTTTTTTTAACCTTTCTGAAAATGTTTCTATAATTTCTGTTACTTTTTAAAAGACCACTGCAGCCAGTCTCTTAAGCAGTATCACAACTGGGAGATAGGAAAATCTGTAAAAACTCCATTCCTGTATCCCTCAACACATTTTACATATGCTTACCACGAGAATTAAGAGAAAAGGTTTGAAAAACAGCATTTAACGGACCCAGATGTTTTGGTTAGTGCCACATGTTCCTTCTTATTACATCAACTGCAGTAGTCATAGAGATAAAGGAGGAATGCTTGTTGTGGAAGGTCAGAAGGGCTATACTGAAAACTGTCCACAACTTGTCCTTTAAAAGGCCCCAACAAAATAAAGCAAAGATCTACCCAGAAACACAATAAAGCTCTAAAGAGAATGGACAGGTACAAAGCATGTCAACACCAAGTAAGAAACACACGCAGATTCTGAAAGATAGGAAGCAGAAGGGGTCAGACTGGTGCAGAAATGGCATGAACGCCAAGAAGACAGGAAACTGCAAATACAAAGGACCACATGGAGGAGGCTCTGAAGGCACAAGTAAACCACCAATCAGAAACCCAATTCAGAAGAGCTGGGCAGAGGGAGCACTCCGGAGTCTCCTTGACATCCACAGAATCACCAAGAACAGGGAGGTCTGGTCTAATACTTGGCAAAAATTCAACAAATATCTTTATAAACAGGCATGTTATTATAGGCATGTCTGCTATTCCATAATTGAATGTGTGATCCATAAAACAACGGTTGTTTGCAGAAAACACTAAAAAATAAGGCTCATGAGGACGAGCTGCAGGTTTTTCACTTAAGGCCATGGATCTTGTAGACTATGACTTACAAAAAGTACACTAGTAAAACTGCATCAAACACTGAATGTCTACTAGCAGGGTGCTTTAAATTCTGCAGGCTCTCTTGTCTCCTGCTCCTTCTAGATGAGATTTAAAGAGATGGATGTTTTGGAAACAGATCATTTTAATCAAACTAAAGAAAATGACACAGGGTTAGTTTCCCCCATTACGCCATTGTTTTCATATAAAAGGATTCACTTTCAGATTTTCTGCCTTCGCTGACAGCTTGCTACAGAGGTCACCCATACAACAGAAGACTAGAAGCCACTAAAGCTCTCATACCCTGTATGAAAAGAAGCTCAAACTACAGATTCCTCAATTTAGGGCTCCAGACTTGTAAGTCTTCATTACTTCACAACTCTCATAAAAATTGAGAAAGGTAGCCTTCATTTTCAGTCTTTGAGAAAAGCCTTTAAAAGAAAATGACTTCCAACTTGTTAGCAAAGCCAGACTCCAAATTATCAACCAGCAGGCTGTTTGTCCCAAAGAAACATGTGGTATATGCAGATAGTAGGAAATGTAACTTTGGAACTACCAGATGGCTTATGTGGCCTGAACAAAAAGCAGGGGAGAGTGAGGGACACCACAATGAAGCCAGTTTCTGTCCTGTAAAGTGCACTAAAGGTCCCAACAGAGCCCTGTCTGCCAAGACAATTGTACCGGGCTTTGAAATTTCCTGCTCCAGGGCTGATGTTCCGGGAGCACCTTATAAAGAAGGCTGCTTCTGACACAGCCTGCCCATCTCTCCCTTTCCCATCTGAGATGGTCAGGGAATCAACCTTGTGACAATGCAGAGAACATTGTCCTACTTCAACTATTAAGCATCTGCCTGTCTCCATAAATATAAGTCAAAGTACACAGAACACCTGGGGACTCGAGAAGAAAAGGAACAAAACAAACTAAGGGAACAAATCTGTCACAGATGAAACAGGTGTTCTTTTTTTAAGTAGTACTCAGAGATAATAAAACTGTGTTTATAAACGGGAAAGATGGTACTATAATAGTACATTTAAATAGAAATTAAAGTTCTAAAATACATCAACCAAAATAAAGTAAGCTACATCAATAGAACAGTGTGTAAATATTGTGAAGGTAGAAATCTTTCTGGTTTTACCAATACAGTTATGATGCCTTATACAGTACACACAATAAGTACACAAGCACTCTATACATACATGAAGAATCAACCCATGGGTAACTAAACGAATAAACAAATATGATGAATGAATAAGTGCCAACGTGAACGTAAGTCAACTAGCGTGACTGGCTGGGAAAACAAGGATGCTGGAGGATATAGCTGAGGTGTCTCTTACAATACTGAAGGGAAATGTAAAGGAAGGTCTCTAGAGAAAGTCATAGCAAAAGGTCAAATATACTTTACAGAAGTAAAGGAGAAAGCTAAACAGGGAGAAACTAATCCAAAATATAAGTTTTTAAACGTCTCCTAAAATCTAAGTGTGGTGCTGTGCACACTAGCACTCAGGAGTCTGAGGAAGGTGGACTGAGTTCAAGGTCAGCTTATGCTATATATATAGTAGAGCCCTGTCTCAAGAACAAATAAAACAAAAAGTAAACTGCCCAGTAAGTATGTAGCAGGAGAAAAAAATATACCTAATAACAACTTAAAAGCATTTCAGTAAACCAAACTTAAATAAATATATTGTATTTAAGACTTCAAAGTTCATAGAAGCTTTAAAAAATTCAGTTATTTTGAAGTCAGAATTAAGAGTTCAGCTCATATGAAGATAGTCCTAGACATGTAGTTATTCAGAAAGTTTGCTGCTCAACACATGAAAAAGAATGAAGGTTTTTCAGTGAGATGGAAAAAAAGGCCACAAAGAAAAACAGGAGGTAAGCAGTAGCTGCTTATGAGGAGCAGGAGAGGAGGTCAGGAGACCAACGCACACTTCTGTGCTCCACAGACCTCTCTGCCATAGGCTTCATCACTGCCATACTTTTTAGTCTAATATAATTCTAATGTCTAATGCAATTATATATTATAATTACTATAGAGGCAGAGTTAAACTTTTATGGACAAATTATAGAAGACGGTTAGGATGACAGAAGAGAAATGCAATAAATGCTATATATCATGATCAAAAGAAAAGTGTTTAAAAGGAGAAGAGGAGTTTGAGTTTGCCATTTCCCTTAACATTCAGAATAGAGAGCACACCAGTGCAACGGTGATCAGAAAGAAGTCAACTGAGCATTATAAGCCAAACTATCTGAAAGGTAACACCTAGGCCCTATCAAAGTGGTTGCCCTGGAGGCTCCTGAGCCCACTTGGAGAAGCAGGACAACAAGCAGGCAGGTTTCCCTGAGTGGCACCTCAGTGTTTTAGTCAGTTGCTGACTTATCTAATACTCATAAGAACTAGTTCTCCTATAAGAGTTCACCCAATTTCCAAATGGTAAGGTGAGGGCTCTGCAAGAGCCTGGCAAAAACTGGAATAAAACTTAACCTTTTATGCCTCAAATAATTAACACCTGTTTCTTGAAGAAAACTCCTCATAAATATTGTAAAGCTAGTTTATATCCAGGAGGAAAACAGGTGGAGTATGTCTGAAACCCTATACTTAGGCAGGAGAGTTAAGAGAACATCCTGCACTATATAGTAAGTTTGAAGTCAGTCTGGGCTATGGAGAAAGAATGAAGAGAAGAGGGGAAGAGAGAGAGAGAAGCGCAAACAACAGAGATTGCTTAGCAGTTACAGTCTTGTACTGATCTTACAAAGAACCTGAGCTAGGTGCCTGACAAACACATCTGGTAGTAGCTCCTGTTAGCTCTACCTCTAAGGGATCCAGAAGACTCTCCATCTCCTAGACCCAATAAACACGTATACTCCCAAGTGTGCATATTCTATACCATCCCTGACATAGTCATATATTTAAAAATGAAAATAATTTTAAGGGGTTAAAACGGTGGCTCAGTGGTTAAGGCTGTTCTTCCATAAGCTCTGGGTTCAATTCCTAGCACCTAGATGGTGCACTGACTCATAAGCACCTTTTATACTACCTCTTGGGGATCTGACACCCTCTTCTGGATTCCATGGACGCCAAGCTCCAGAGTGGTACCTAGACATGCATGCAGGCATCATATCAATACACATAACATTAAAGACTAACACCTAAGCTTCATGGTTCTTAAGCCTTAAGCCATCCCTTGTTGCACCAGCATCAATCAATATTCCAGGACAGTCTTCCCTGAGGATTAACTTACTGGGCTAAGGCAAAGCCTCATTGTCTCTCAGGCTCTCCATGCTTTGCTCTGGGAAAAGGAAAAGGAGAGTTCTAAATCAACTCAGGGAGTATATGCAAGTCCTCCACAGCCAGGCAGTCTACTCAATTGCTACTGTAAGAAGAAAAACAGGGAGAGAGAAAGCTCTCACGTAATTTATACATCCACAGGTGCCATTGTAAAATGCTGCACTGAAGCTCCATAAAGCAGTAATGGCTATCAACTAATCTGAAACCAAGGGCTTTAAAGAAGTAAGATTTGGCAGCCTGATCTGTTCAGTGACAGTCACAAAATATTTGATCCAAAGAGACAGATTTGTCTGAAACTCAACACTATCTTCCAGACTCCAGTCCTGAATTTGTTCAACTGTCATGCTCTTGTGGGACAAGTCTCTTCAAATGACTGCTATACTTGATTTATCAAAGAATAGAGACAACTGTTTTCCCAAGCATTGTTAGCTATTTATTGACAGAGACAAAAACCAATGGAAGTCTTTCTATTACACAAAGTGAAAATTGCATTCATCAAGTAGCCGTGCCTCCCAGAAAACAAGCTAAACATCTCTTTTAAATGCAGGCAGGGTTGGGGCTCAGTCAGAAAAGACAACTTCAAGAGGCTACTTTCTTTCCATGTGTAGTTTGAAAGAGAAATAAGTACTGCTATACTTTAGGATTTAAAACTTAGGGGGAGACTGGCTGACAGGGAAAGCCTCAAAGCTACAGAACTCTGGAGATTGTATGATACTTACTCTTATAGTGATGGGGTGATTGGAGGAGTGGGGAGAACCAACTAGGATTGAAAAAGGTTAACTCTAGCAGAGTAAAACAAGACTTAGCCCAAGGCTTCAGTGGAACAGCTGGAACAAAAGTGTTCCTGAGAAATCAAAAAGTCAGCCTTTTCCTTGAGAGTTCAGAAGTCTGGCTCATGTGACTACAGGAGAGTGAAGCTCTATCCATGAAGAATCCACAAAGACAGAAGGGAATTCACAAAGGCAGATCTGCTAGCTAGTACTCAGAGCTAAGAGGTCACCCAGAAGCCAGAAGCACACATATTGTGGACAGTTCCTAGGATGGCAAGGCCCTATAACTCAACACTGGTACCAAGATGAGAGGCAGAGGCAGAGGCAGTGAAGGGGCCAAGAAGGGTGACACAGGGACACACAGAAACATAGAGCAAAAGTGTTACATAAACCCAAGCCATCTCTCTCAGAAAGCGAGGCTGTAAGGGATGAACCCGCATCTTCCCACTGTTTGTTTTTCATATTCCACCAATGAACCGCTCCTTACTTCCAACATTTCCTATCAGTTTAAAATATGCCATGTACTGAGAAACAGTGGGGAAATGGCTTGGTTTACAAATGTATCTTGATGTATGACTGATTTGCAGGCTGAAGTGGGGAGATGGTGAGAGAGAGTGTGTGTTTGTGTGAAGCTTAACCTTTGTTATAATTTTAGTTGTCTTTAATAAAAGCAGTCTTATAATACTTTCTTTGAATATGTGATATGCAGAAATATAAGCTATGAGTTAATAGGTTTTATGGATTTGCCAAATTGGAGCTCAAAGTAATTGGGAAGTCCAGCACAGGGAAAGGTCACCCCAGAAAAATCTCACTTTTCAAGAAAGCACTGGCAAGAAGGAAAGAATGAGATTTTAATCACTGCAGCTAATTACATAGAAGACTAAATCACAAGAAGAGTTATTTAAGTGTCTTAAATACAATAAAAAGTAATTAACAGGCAGCGCCATCTTGACAGCTTCACATCACAAACCAGGCCTAAAAAGATCAGCTAATTCCCAACCCGGGAGCGAGAGAATGAGAAAGGACTCAAGGTTTGGTCTTTTTATTTTTTATTTAAACTGTTTTGATTAACAGCTAACAGCTCTTGCCAACTCCACAGTGAAGTTAATCAAAATTTAATCTATTAGAGGAATGATGAACCCTGTTTGCATTGATTCCCTTGAGGGGACACGAGGAGCTGAAGCCCAGCTGACACCTGCAAGAGCCCACAGGGGCCCAAGAAGCGCCGCCCTTCCATAGAAACATCATGAGGGAAACCATAAGGGTTCCACTGAGCCCTACTGAGAATACAGACAGTGCACACATTTTGCATGTGTGGTACCTCTAAAAGTCCTCTTTGAAGTAGCCCTTTGCAAGACACCATCTCATCTGCCTCTTCTTTTCTTGTTCCCCTGATCATCAACTTCAAGGGAGCTCCTCTAGTCAGGAGTCTGAACAATGGAGAGCCAAGAAGTGTGGGGCAGGCCTCATGTAGGCACATAAGTCTGCAGAGTCATTTAGATGGCTCTCTTCTTCACTCCACACCACACACTGACAAGACAGGGCAAAGCCTGCCATCCAGAAAGAAAAGGCTCACCACACAACATCTTTAACCCTTCCCTTAACATACCCACACAGCCCAAGATCGGAGCAAATGTGGGGAAAGTGCTTGAGAAAGGGTCAGAGAGTCACTTTCACAAACCTGAACACCTCACTGAATTTATTCACTCATTTACTTTGTTCCAAAGTCAAGATTTCACTGCTTGTGCTTGTATTTTAATTATGTGTTTCCTTAAATGTCACGTTAAGCAGTGAAATATAAGCATACAGGGAACGTTTATGAAAAAACTCACATGCCTTAAAAGCTGAATAGAGAGAAGCAGCTTTCAAATGGCTGAAAATAAATGAGGCACACAACTATTAAAGAACAAAAAACCAAAAAACAAAAGGCAGCTGGGCAGTGATGGTGCACACCTTTAATCCCAGCACTTGTGAGGCAGAGGCAGGCGGATTTCTGAGTTTGAGTTCAAGGCCAGCCTGGTCTACAGAGTGAGTCCAGGACAGCCAGGGATATACAAAGAAACCCTGTCTCCTCCCCCACGCCCTCAAAAAGGGCAAAAAAGTGTTCAGAATTATAAGGTTCTGTTATTAGTATTTCTGAATCCTCATTTCAGATATGCTGTTCACTGGGACACCAAGAGACCTCTGTTTCTCATGTACTAGTGATCTGAAAATATGATCCAGTGAGATGGCTCAATGGGTCAGGGGCTGCTAAAGTCTGAAAGCTAAGTCTGATCCCTGGAACCTACATGGTAAAAAGAGGGAAATTGTTCAAGGTGTCCTCTGACCTCCACATGAACACTGTGGCAGATGCAGGTCCTACCACCCACATACAGGAAAATCTTTGCTTAGGCAAAATCTTCCTCTCTACATAGTGGTTTTAAATAACTAACCATTAAGTCAGATAAAGGGTTCTTAATACAGATTATTTCTGAATATACGCTAAATGCTTGAATTTTATTAATGACTCAATTGTCTACATTATTATTTTATGTTTATTTTAAACTAAAGAAAATTCGGGGGGGGGGGTTAGGAGAAAAGTAAACACAAACTAAGATGAAGAGAAAGCAAGTCCTTTCTGTGGGATGTAGAAAGCAAGTCTGGAGGTTCACCTGCTAGGGAAAGCCTACCTTTATCACCAAGCTTCTAGAACAAGGAAAGGAGGGAACTTTCAGATCCTAGTCCTGTTAGATAGAAACAAACCCAAGGTGGGTGGAAAGATGGCTTAGCCTAAAAGCCTTTCCTTGGCTGAAGACCTGGATTTGATCTCCAGAATCCAAGATGAAGAACAGACTCCTGAAGTTGTCCTCTGACCTCTACACATGTCCTCCCCACTGCCACCAAGCAACAAACAAACAAAACTGTACCATCCAGGAATGAAATATTCAAACACTCCTATGCCTGTTTCCTAAAGAGACCTTCACTCAATTACAGTTAACAAATAATTCAACAAATTTCTTGTACTATCATCTGATGGCTACTGGAGCTTTGACTAGAGTAGACGAGACAAAATTGCCCAATGCCAGGATGATAACAGTCTAGGGAATGATAGTGTCAAAGATATTGGTAATTTCTAATGTCAAGACTGTATCAAGTCTCTGTTTTCTGGATACACCAAGTACAGGATAAATAGGAGACTCAAAGAACTGAATGGTCAAAAAGCAGGTGACTGAACCAAAACAAACTAATAATTGGAATAAATATTTCTCAAAAGAAGGCATACAAATGACCATATTAAAACATACTCACTATACTAGTGATAAGACAAACAAAAAATGTAAGCCAAAGGGACAATGAGATATTGTCTCTACCCATTCAGAAGAGCAGAAGAGTCATCATCAGAACAGTTCCCATGCGGAAAGGCTCCAAGAGCTGGGGAAGAGGGCTCTCAGCACTGTTGGCAGAGTGTAACTAGCACAGCCATTACAGAAAACTGGGCAAGTGCCCCTCTCTCATTCCACCTAGCCGGTCCACTTCTGGTGGACTAATTAAGAACCTGTCCAGTTTGAGGGAGTGATAAATCAAACTTGAAGGCCTAAGTCACAGGCACAGCCACAACTTTCCACAATGTGGAAACACTTTAAAGTTGGCTGTCATGGATTATCCTAAAAATTTAAGAATACCAAAAAGCCAGTCCCTGAACATCTGATTTTAGGCAGTGTAAAGTTATTTTTAAATCTACTTTGGTGGTATGTAAGTGAGATAATCTACTCTGATGAAGTGTTAAACTATGGTGGAGACCATCTGCCAAAAATAAAGATGTACGTTTGCACAGACGTAAAACGGTTTCCCCAGTAATTAGGAAGCAGGAACAGCAGTCTACAGAGGCAAGTCCTGCTTCATCCAGTCACAATTTAATACAGGGGAATACTAACTGCCAGCATTTCCCAATGCAGAACCACTCACTCACTTTAAAGAATTGGTGATAAACCGGCAATAACGATTGTAAGATATTTGGACAGAATGATGACTAAAGTATCACATAGTTTTCCACATTTCTAGACACTATCTAGCCTGTGAGAAGCTGGCTCCTTATAAAAGCTGTGCTGGTGTGACGGTATTGATATCAATTGCCTACACTGAGACTGCCCCACAGAAATGAAGCGTACAATCGCTGTGTGAACGTTAGCAACATTAATAAACACAGGAGTGGGAACTGCCTAAAAATAGTCCTTTCCAAATGCAAAGGCAGCAATGAAGGGAGAGGCTCCCGCCTGACAGGAGAGCTCTAGGAGCAACAAAGTGAACCGCTGTAACTTGTATGCAGTTCTCCTACCCAGCTTCACTGCACACGCAGTAAGACAATCTCTGCTTTCCTGAAAGCCCCATTCTTCGCCTCCCCTTAAAAGATGGGGAAAATACCAGTTTGGTAACAAACAGCACTTAAGATTGTTAAGAAGACATGGAAACAATGACCATGCTGGTACATTTTATGCAAAGTAAGAGTTGCTACTGGGAACTGACTGATTGTTTTAATATTTATCGTGAAAGCATGGCTCAGCAGGCTTCCTCCTTCCTCCGTCAGATGCCTCTCTGGAAAGATTCTGCTCATCAGCCAGGCTACCCAGAAACCTTAGAATATAGCTGGGGCACAGCCACTATATTATCTCTATACAAAGAAATGACCAGTTATCCTGTCTCTCATTTTTCTTCCCTAATTTATTAACATTCTAAAACAACATGAAGAAGCTCTAACTAGTTTTGGAGAGTACCTACAACAGCTTGATACTCAATAAATAGCATTATTAATAGTAATAATGTACTTCATAGGGCCAAGCACACAGAGCCCAATAAATTTTAATAATAACAATAATGGAAATAAGTGATTAGCTAATGAGTGATTATAAAGTGCTTTACAAATATAGTGCTACACAGGCACAGAATTATAATCCACTGGGTTAAGTCAAGAGAAAGCAAGCATGGGGGTGGGGTGGGGGTGAGGGATTGACTGAGCAGAGTAGAGTAGTCAGCTACTTAAAACCAAAGTCAAGTCTCGGCCAGGTGTAACACTCACATTCCTCCAATGGTGACAGTGGCACAGGTACGCTCTGAAAAGGCAGGCACCGTTTCTGTGGCTGGGCTGGCTGGTCTAATGTAGTCCACAGTCACATTGACCTGGAAAGAAATAATTGAGCAAGTTAGGTTTGGAGTCTATCACAGTTCACTAGCAGTCATGGCACATGCACATTCAGTTCAGGTGGACTTTATGGATCTAGGATTAAAAACAACAAAAGGCAAACTAACACATAGCAGAAAGATCTCCAAAAGACATATTGAATAAAGGATAGATCACAGAATATAGAAAAAGCTCTTTTTGGGGTTTTTTGTTTTTGTTTTTCCGAGACCAGGTTTCTCTGTATAGCTCTGGTTGTCCTGGAACTCAATCTGTAGACCAGGCTGAACTGGAACTCAGAAATCCACCTGTCTCTGCCTCCCAAGTGCTGGGATTAAAGGAGTGTACCAACCACTGTCTGGCCAGAAAAAGCTCTTGAAGCTCAAAAGGACAATTTGATTAAGAAATGCCACAGGACTCAACTCAAAGACAATGTATAGATGATGAGAAAACATTGGCATCGACGTTCCACTCTAAATGTCACTAGGTAATTGCAATTTTAAGCAATGAAACATGACCCGAGGACTGGGCTTAGTAATAAAATACTTGGCTACCATGTACAAGATTCTTATATTCAATCTGCAGCATTGCAAAAATGTTCCCCCACACATAGACTATATGCTTAATAGTACAGACAAACTCCAGATCAGGAATCACACGATGGTTTTAAAAGAGTATGAAACAGAAGAATTCTTATTCACACCTGCTGGAAATATAAAACACATGGGCATCAAACATTGGAATTAATTTCAGTAGTTCCTTAAACAACTAAGCATAAACTTTATGCAGAAATATGAGTCTTTGAAATTTACTTGAGAGTTGAAAATTTGTCCACAATGAAATCTATACATGGAAGTTAACAGCAGCTTTGTTCATAGCTGACAAAAACTAGAGACAACCATGATAACCATCTGGAGATTAATAGAAACTGGAAAATCCTGATGGATATTATTTGGCACAAAAATGATATGCCATGCCATTGACAAGACACAGAAAACCAACAAATGCCTATTATTAAATGCAAGCAGCCTATCTGCAAAGACCCCTACTACAGGGTCTCAATGGTCTAACACTGCTTGTCAATTGTCAATTTTAGGAAATCAATCAATCCCACTCCCCTCTCTCTCTCTCTCTCTCTCTCTCTCTCTCTCTCTCTCTCTCTCTCTCTCTCTCTCTCTCTTTCTCTCTCTCTCTCCACTGCACATAGGCAGGGGTTGGGGCACAGAATGCATAGAAAGTCTATATATTCTGTTCAGTTTTGGTATAAACCAAAAACCACTATCAAAGTATAGTTTATATTTAAATAGAAATCAAGCTGGGCAATGGTGGTCCATACCTTTAATCCCAGTGCTCAGGAGGCAGAGGCATGCTGATCTAGCTAGTTCGAGGCCAGCCAGGGCCACAAGGAGAAATTCTGTATCAACAACTATCCCCCGCAACTCCCGCTCCCCCCCCCCAAAAAAAAAGGAAAAAAAAGAAAAAGGAAATTAAGAAAAACAATAACACAAAGAAGTTAATTGGTTAAAGAAGAAAAGCTCCAATGAAATTCCACTTAATTGACAAGGGTGGTAAAAATCTTTAGAGAACACCAGATGGTATAGCAAAATACTTCTTAGACCATTTATGTATCAAAATACCTGTGTCCAAATATATGACTTGCCTCTTCAGAGAGACTGCATGTGATTTCAGTCTGCCCTAACTACTTCTGGACCAAGTGAAGAACTATCAAGAAGAACAAGATGGCAATCACAAGGATGCTTGGATCTGATTTCACAGTGTGTAAATCAAAGTGACACAGCTAACTAGGTCTAATAGCAACACAGATGGAGTCAGGAGCATTCGTGGGGGAATTCGGGGCATGCCAGGAAAGAAGAGAGCAGAAGCATCTTTAGGTTTTCAATGAACAAAGGACATACATGCAAATAGGAAGCTGCAGGCATAAAATGAGAATACTGTAAAATAAATAAATGTGGATAAACTGAACAATACTATTTCTTTGTGACATGGTTTAATATAAACCTATTTATGTGTCACAACCAATTACATGGGATCCATTAGGAAACATTAGGTCGTATCTGTATCCTTGGTTTGGGCCAAGCTTTATCTATTACTCTAAAGACAAACCCTGACTCAAGCAGCATGAAGCCATTCCTGAGTGCAGAATGCCTTTTCTCAGCACATCAACAGTTCTTAGCTTAGCCTAAAGACATCATACTGTATAGTCATGAAGTTCAGCCACATTTCTGGTCAGCTTCATTACAATACTTTCACTCTATCCTTCACAAATGTTTAAGGAAAAAAAAAAAAAAAAACAAGGAAGGACTCAGTAGATGTCTCAGAGGTGAAGTGCTTCCCACAAACACATAAGGATTTGAATTCTACCCCAAGCACCCATCTAAAAGAGAAAGAGGCCAACAGCACGTGCATGTAAACTCAGCACTGGGCAGTAGAGACAAGATGTTCCCTGGGGCTTGCTGGATAGTCAGTCTACCCAAATTGGTGAGCTCTAGGTTCAAAGAGAGAACTGCTTCAAGATTAAGGAGAGCCTCTCCTCCCACTGGCCATTCTCTACTATACATATGCTGCTGGAGCAATTAGTCCCACCATGTGTACTCTTTGGTTTGGTTGGTGGTTTAGTCCCTGGGAGCTCTGAGGGTACTAGTTAGTTCATATTGTTGTTCCTACTATGGGGCTGCAAACCCTTCAGTTCCTTGGGTCCTTTCTCTAACTCCTTCATTGGGGACCCTGTACTCAGTTCAATGGATGGCTGTGAGCCTCTACTTCTGTATTAGTCAGGTACTGTCAGAGCCTCTCAGAAAACAGCTATATCAGGCTGGAGGAGAGGCCCTTGGCCCTATGAAGGTTCTATGCCCCAGTGTAGGGGGATGCCAGGGCAAGTAAGCAGGAGAGGGTGGGGTGGCAAGAGGGGGAGGGAACAGGGATTTGTTCTTCTTGTTTTTTGGTTTTTTTGGAGGGGAAACTGGGAAAGGAGATATCGTATGACAGGTAAATAAAGAAAATATCTAATAAAAAAAAGAAAAGAGGAAATAAGAAAAAAAAAGAATAAGGAGAACTGAGGAAGACATCTGATGATGACCTCTACCTAGTCTCTACAAACATCTACACACACATATACAAAATGTACACATATTTTTCAGAAAATACAGACAGACATCTTAAACTTTCAACTGTCAAATTACAAACCTGATCATATTTTTTTTAAGATTTATTTTCTTTTTTTAAATAGATGTTTTCTTTATTTACAATATATATCTCTTTTCCCAGGATCCCCTCCAAAAAATGAAAGAAAAAAATAAAATAAAAAAAAAGAAAAAACAAAAACTAAAACAAACTCCTGTTCCCTCCCTTCTCCCCCTGCTCACCACCCCACCCCCTGATCATACTTTTAAATTTGGGAGGCGGGGGG
>NW_022196903.1:23502506-23607745 GCF_008632895.1 Mastomys coucha | reverse complement strand
GGGGGGGGGGGACCTGCCAAACCAAAAAACAGGAGCCATATCAGAGACCAAGCAGAGAAGAGCTAAGCCTAGGTAAGTCTTTAGTAATCAGGATAGCCCCTAAAATCAGGTACCTATATTCAAACTATGTAAATATGAGGAATAAGGACAGGCAGGCAGGTTAGCCAACAAGTACTTCAAGAGTTTTAGGTTTTCCTGCATTTAACTGAACTCAGTTAATATAGGACAAAGTCAGGACAAGGCATGGGAAAGCTGAACATAGAGAGGACTTACTAGGCAGAAATACTCTAGGTAAGTTAGTTCACCTGGAACTCTCCAGAAAAGGCCTCCAGCAATCTGCTAAAGTGAGAGGCTAAGAAAATAATAAGAGTATATGAAGCCATGGGAAAAACCAACCATATAGGTGGTCAAAATGTCAGCTAAATAGCAAAATTGACCAAATCATGGAAGAAAAGTTGTCTCCGGGGCCACAGACTGTGAAGCTCTCAAATCTCATCGAAGAAGTTTCTTTGTGCAATGGAGAACACTTAAAGAAGCATCTTAGAACTGACCAAAGTACTCAGCCACAAATGAGAAATCTTTATCATAGAATTTCCCCAAGTCTAGGGACACAGAAGAGGGGGCGGAGAGATTTTAAGAGGCAGGACCATGGAGGAGTAAAGCAAACAGTATCCTGTGGATGAGCAAGGGTGGCTGCACTCATCAGCTCTTAGCAGCTGTGATAGCCTACTCAACACACACACAAACTCAACCTAGTCTAAATTCCAGCATGGAACAGACCCACCTCAACTGAAGAGATGGTTTCTGGGGAAGGGATAGTTCATTTTCCTAAATGATGTGGCTTCCAGTACATTACTCCTATCCCAGTGGATGCTACATACCCAGAAACATGTGGGCTGCAAAAATTAGTTCAGTGGCTTATGAAATTTAAGGGGAAAATAGAAGGTGAAGCAAAGGCCCAAGGAGGAACTGGGAGATGAGAATATGATCTGAATATACTGTATGGATACTTCAAAGAATAAAATAATTTTTATTAGATGTTTTCTTTATTTACAATATCCCTTTACCATGGAAATGACAAAGAAGACATATGCCTGAATTTTGAATAACCCATCCAACAAATTGAAGCAGTAGGAAAGAAAAAAAAAACTAAGTGAATCTCAGTTACCTTGTACCTGCCAATGCCAGGCTTGTTCCTTAGACGGGGAATGGGGCGGGGAGGGGGGATGGGGGAGCAGCTACAAGCACAGAAATAGTGTGTAGAATATTCTCTCTAGTTCCACAGGGGTTGTGGTTGCAGTGGGGTAATGATGACAACAAACCAAAGTGAACGCCTGTGCTTCCAGTCAAGGAGGCCAGCCAGAGGTCCTATGCCCAGGGGAACTGCCTTCCAAGGGAACCCATGGGAACACACCTCCCACCCACACACTTTAATCTGCAATAACCAGAAGAAATAAGAACTACATTCATCTTTCAATTAATTATTTCCTATATCAAGAGAAAGAGAATTGCAAATGAGTCAGAGATTAAAGAGCTCTTCATGGCGGCAACATTATTAAAGAAAACCTCAGATACAAATGAGGCTCTGAGAATAGCCCACAGCCAAGATACACACCTGCAGGCTACTATGACAAGCCAGGAATTAAAGTCAATGTGTAATTAGCATTTATGTCCCTCTCTTGTGGATTCTCAGATCTGTTCCCCTGCCTTGGAGTTTTCATCTCCAGATATTCATGACTGACCTGCCAATCACTCTGAAAAGCTGAAGTTTAAACAGGTTCAATTAAAATGACAGGAAATGTTAGAAATGTCTGTCTGAATAAATGGTGACCTAAATTTTGGGTTTGTGGTAAGTTCATACGAAATGGCCCAAGTTAAGGAGAAGAAACTGATTAATACAAAGGTGGTGGTGCCTCCTGTTTAAGTGAAGGTGCTGCTGATAAGGAAATGATAAAATGTCAATAACCCATCCTCTAAAGACAAGGTGGAAAAAAAAACAATTGCAAATGTTCCATAGATGTCGGGTTTACATGTGTGCAACATATTCATGTGGAAACTAAAAACACCAGTTAGGATTTTACAGTACCATTTAGCTCTGACACTGTACAAGGCAACCTAGCCAAAAATGGTGTGTTACATTCTAAGTTCTTAACTCTTTGTAATTTATACCTCCCTTGTACCAATGAACTGAAACACGGAGACAGAAAGCACCAGGGGAGGGACGAGCGTGTCTTTTGAACTGGTATAGAACCTGCAGCTGAACATACAGTAAATATTTGTTGTGTGAATGAATGTATGTAAACAGGAATATGTTCAGGCATAACATTCTGGAGGACATTTTTGAAATGAGAGAGTTGGGCCTTTTAAGGACAATCTGAAAAGTTGGCGAATCTGCTGTTTTATATAACAAGAAGAATGATTTCAACTGTGGGTGATGGAAGCCTGAGGGAGGAAAAGTATTTTAAAATTGGATTGAAATTCCAAAGTTCAAAAAAAAAAAAAAAAAAAAAAAAAAAAAAAAAAGTAACTACCATGAAAGACAAACAAAGAAAATTATACATTATAGTACTTCTCATAAAATTTGTTTCTTGAAGCTATCTATGAAAGAACAGAAAACAATCTAAACAATCACTGGACACTACATTATGGAAACTTCTTTGAGAGCAATTTCAGGAAACCTTCAGAGGAACTCAGTCTACATTTCTGTCTCTTATAAAGCCTGAAAGCAGTTAGTATAATAAAATCACTTTGGACCACATTTAGACTCTGAGCATCTATGGACATTCTTCACATAAGTAGTGACTAGAAAACACCAAATTGCCAAAGAACTAGATAGATGTTGATTAAATGAGAAAATGTAACATACCCAAGCATTAATGCCGAGGTATGGAGAAGTGCAACTGCACATCCATAACATTTCCAGGTCACACTGTAAGTTTACTTTTAATATAAATAGAGCTGTTATGTGAAGCTATTTTGTATAATTACCACATAATCCCACCTATTAGTCTACACAGTGAATCGTAAATTCACAGGAAGCTGCAAAACTCTGCCTTTAGAAATAAGCTCTGTTATGTGCCTGTTCTCATGGTAGAATTTGTGGGTAGTTACAGACACACAGAAGATGGCATCATCTGGGCTTAGATCCAAGTCCCTCTGTCTAAACACAAAGATGAGTAAACTGGAGAGCTTGCAAAGCCAGATGATAGCACAGGCCATGGCCCCACCAGGGTGCATCCAGAAGGTCGGCTCCCATGACTCCCAGAGCAGCTGTGTGAACTTGGATGAGTGGCTCAGTGTCTCTGTGTCTGCCTTTCTCTGCTTGAGAAAAGCATTAGCATGCATAAGGGAACAGAAGAGGGCGTGGCTCAGAGAAGTTCCAAGCAGCTTATTTTTTAATAAACAGGTACTGATTTTCTCAGAATAGTGCCTGGCACAGAGTAAGTGTTAAATAACTATGTATGAAATAAACAAACACACCTATACCTACATATATGCATAAATAAGACACATGTTGACTTTAGTCATTAGACTTCTGAAATCATTAGACAGGCAGACTCAATTAAATACACTTTTCTCCTTAAGGAGTCACAGCAAACAAGAATGTACCTCATACATATTCATCCCAACTTTGAGATAAGTGGGGCTGATTTTAAAGAATGACACACTATTTAGTATTTATTTAAACGTTTTAAGGATTAATTTCACAGGTACTAGTTATTGGATATTTTATTTACAGAAGATAATTGAAGCAGAATCTGTGAGCCATCTCAATTAGTAGGTTAACTGGAGAAATTCTGTGCAGGTTGCTATTGACTTTTTAAACGGGGAAGACAATAAACGTTAAAGACCATGAGTATATCTGGTTTGGACTTAGTAGGACCTTCCATACATAATACTCATTACTATTTAAATTAATTATGCATCTTTAATCCTTTTTTGCTAAAAAAAAAATACCTCATGTAATCATTCTGAATACAGGGATAGTTTAAGAAAAAAAGCAATTTAAAGCAGGTCAGTCATCCACTCATCTAGGAGTGGAATAACCTCAGAACAAATTGTTATTGATGAGGCCTCCTGCACATGCTTCCAGGAATAACCTCTGCTGACCACCCAGCAAAATAAGCCTTTCAGATCTATGGAGCTACACGATTTCACAAGACAAACTTACCTGTTTCTAGTCAGCATGTGAAAGAAACAAGTAAACACTGAGAGCCACATGTGCATGCTTACATAAGCGCTCGCTAGTGCGAACAGTAGTAATCTTACTTATTTCACTCAAATTTACAAACCATCACCATTCTAATACAAGCTAAAAATAGATTTTTCTTGTGTAAGGACTTTAATATTTGGTATGTTTTGTATATATAGCACATCTCCATTGGGTCAACCCTATCCAAGTACTTGAAGTCACAGTAATGGGTTGAGAGTCCCCTGGTACTATATTCCTAGCCTTTTGTAGTGCACAAAGACATACTTATTTGATCTGTACTTGTGTGAGTTTATGTGTACCAGATGCATGCAGGAGCTTTACTGAGGCCAGAGGAGGGCATCGGACACCCTGGAACTGGAGTTACAAGCAGTTGTGAGCTGTCATGTGAGACATGACAAGTTTGCAAGAGTTCTGAACCTCTGAGCCCTCTCTCTCTCCAGGTCCCAGTCAAGGGTCTTCATCTTGTTCCACTGTTACATGAGCCTATTTCTTGGTTCTAATTTTCTCCCTTTATTTTCCCATGTGAACTTTTAATCTGATTTTATGAGTCCTTGTGAAAACTCTGAAAATTAGTATGAAAAGTTATGGGATGAAAAATCAAAAATGTTTATTCCTTGTTTTCACTTTTAAAACTCTGACTAGACTACATAAACATATCACATTCTGTAAGTCTAGAATCTATTTCTGGTATTTGAATACATTTGTATAAGCATCACAAGGGCTGCCTTCTACTCTTCTAAATATAAAATATATCCTGTTCAACTGTTTTGTTCTTGTTGTTGTTGTTGTTTGTTTTCCTGTTTCTGGCTGTGATTTTGGTGGAACTGGGAATCAATCCCAGGACTTCAGCCTGGTAAGCAAGTGCTTTGCTTAGAAAGTAATTTTCAATGATGTTTTCTAATTCCCCAGCTGGACTTTTATAATTAACTCATGATTTACCACCACAATTCTAGTCTTCTTTACCTTAAGGTCCAAAACTTATTCTAAGATAGGTAGTAACCAATCTTGTTAAATCATGTTTAAAAATTGCTGTTTAAGTTATCTGTTGATTGCAGATATTATTTAAAAAAAAAAAGAGCTATCTTTAGATATGACCTATTTGTTTTTTTAAAAGTTTTAATTATTAAAGCTGAAACTTAATTTATTTCATTCAGCTATTGTTGTATACTTATGTCTCTTACATCGAAATAGCCTTTATAACAAGCATTCACAAAAATGTATACATTCTATTGCTTCATTTACACTTCAACCGACTGAAAGCTATAAGCCAGTCTCTCCTGGGCTACCAGTGTAATTCAGCCTACAGTACTCTGGAGCACCCCCTTCCACATCGCTGTAATTAGGAGCTGAGGCTGGCTGTCTATTCTCCTGTGTTTATGCTATTCTCCATCCATAATCACCCTCCCACCTCCTGCGCACAGATCTATTTCTAAGCCCATTTCATTTTCATCAATGGACTGGTAACTTATAGTGCTTACAAACCTTTAAAATCCCAGAGGTAAATAGTTTTCTTATTTGATGCTTTTCTAACAAACGAGTCTTCAACATTGCTTATTCACCCCAAACACATATATATCTCAACTTACATGGGCAGGTGCCTTTCTCTACTTTGAACGGAACAGTAAAATAGAGCATACACAGGGCCATAGGAGATGCTAAGAGTTCCTACCTGACATTAAGAATTCATTTAAGTGGACATCATTTCTGGCTGATAAATGTTCAGCTAGATAAATATTTAATTAGAAGCATACACAATGATTCAAAAATACACAGTGACACATTTTATGTAAGGGGTCATGTGAAATCAGCAGATTTCTGAAGCAGTAATAGCTAGCTGACAACAAATTGAAATTAAAATGACCTAACGATATACTGCACCACTAACCATGGAAGCAAACAAAGATGCATAAAACCAATGGGGAAACATGGCCTTGAAAATTAAAATTATTTTAATTAAATTTGAGGATTTTAGAAAAGTATATCACCATTCGTTCAAAATATCCTTACAGACACCAGCATATTCATTAAACTTGACTCTGTCCTTTTAAAGAACTTATTTTTATTTTATCTGCTGTGATGTTTTCCTTGTACTCATGCACGTTTGTATGAAGCTTTAAGATTCCCTAGATCAGGGGTTACAGACAGTTGTGAGCTGCCATGTGGGTACTAGGGAATGAACACAGGTCATCTGGAAGGTCATCTGCTGAGCCATCTCTCCAGCCCCAAACTTCTGTTTCTTTAAGTCTTTATAATCCCACAAATATAATTAAGGAGTGTAACTGGTGTTTGTCCTAACATTCCATTATCTCAGTATTATCACTGTCAAAACTCTAGCCCATAACTTTTAATACTAAACTGCTTGTCTCTAAAGACTGAAAGGCCCCAAACTGTCCCCTGTGCTCTCTTGCATGTCCCAGCTTATTCCTTATCACAACCATAGCTTCTCATTGCTTTCCAAACCAGGGACAGAACTTGGGGTGGGTCTTTTTTCTCTTCTATACAGTGTCAATCAAAGTTATCTGTGTCCAAAATTCCCAAGGTCACCAGCAGTCAGGGGAAATTAAATCACAATGTCTAGAAGACTCCCTGGAGAAATTCCAGCCACATAAGCAGCACAAGAACATGGAGATACTTATGTCTTTGCCTTTCTGGAGAATGCATACAATGTCACCCAGTCTTTAAAACAGACATCAGTACTAAAACTGAGGGAAGATGATTAGAGGGAATATGAAGAAAGCAGATGTGCTTAATAGCTTATAAGAATTACTGGAGGAGAAGGATGACAACAATGGTGACGACTAAGGAATGCGCACAAGTAAAGTTGTTACACTGCTAATAAAGCCAGCCTATGAAGATTTGTAATGTCCTCCACTCACTATGAAGACAACTTGAAAAACCTAGGCAATAAATGAATAATCAAAGTCTACTCAAGCCAACAATGTCACTAGCATCTTACTGCTGTGGGAGGGAGGAATGCTGGGCTGAGCCAGTGTGGAAAAGGTATCCTGTATCACCACAGGACAGAACACTCATTCCCTTTTCTCCAGCATGCTCGTGAACTGGTGCAAAGAAGCCATTATGCCTAGGGTTAGTGCATTCAAGGATGTTAACTAAAGGCCAATGTGAAAATGGTGAATTGGCCTTATAGAGCTGTGTTATGACCTTAGAAAATTGGGGAGAAAGATGAAATCATTCTTTAGGAATTGTTTGGAAGAAAAAACAGTCTGATAATAGACTGCTTTGTATTAATAGATCACTCGGTATCTTATTCTTGCTTCTGTAGCTAAGTAAGCATTTCAAAATAATTGACCTTTCTGGGGACCAAACTCAGGGCAATAAGAATGCTAGGTAAGTACTACTCTACCACTGAACTATATAAAATCAACTCTAGGCATTTCTTTATATAGACAAATGAACCTTCCAGGCTTCTGCCATGCACACCCCGACCTCACCCCCACCCCCACCCCAGTTCTTATCTCTAGGTTATCAGATGCATGAAGCAAAAAATACTGCTTAGGTCCTCAAAAAATCTAGTCTCACTATGCAATCCATCAATTCATTTTTGGGTATACATTTTAAAAAGTGGAAAATAGCTGAGAAGTGGTGGCGCATGCCTTTAATCCTACCACTTGGGAGGCAGAGGCAGGCGGATTTCTGAGTTCGAGGCCAGCTTGGTCTACAGAGTGTGTTCCAGGATAGCCAGGGCTATACAGAGGGAAAAAAAAAGTGGAAAATAGAGCCTTAACAAAAAATCTGAATGCTCACATTTGCAGAAAAATTAGTCATGGTAGCCAAAATGTGGAAAAGAGAAATGTGCATCAATGGATGAATTGATGAACTAAATGTGGCACATGGAATGTCACTCAGGCTCAACGGAAGAAAACTCTTGACTTGTTACAATATGGAGCTAGTGGGAAGGTTTCATGGGAAGTAAAAAGAAACTAGTCACAGTGAAGATACAAAAAGAGACAGTGAATGTCAGCACTTATGTGAGGTGCCAAGAGTACTTAAGTTCAAGAAGGCAGAAAGGAAGATGGACAGAGGCAGGGACTGGAGGGAAGAATGTTTAATGGGTGTGGTTTCAGCTTCCCAGCTTGAGCAGCTTCTGAAAATGAACGATTGCCAGAAGAACACAACACTCAAAAGCTATACTACAAATATTTCTGAAGATGAAGCTTTTAAACCCTTTAGACTCAAATATCCACATGGACCATGGGTCGGCAACAGTTTGTGGCAGAGACTAGGCAAATCTAGCTTCAGTGTGATAAACTCAGGAATATCTTGGTTGCATCAATATTCCCAGGGAAAGATGTGGTTCTCAAAGGCAACTGATAATTAGAAATCATGTGTAATAACTTAAATAGAGATCAAAGGCACTATATATAGAATAAAACTTATCTCCCATTCCTAGAATATAAACCTGTCTTTGCCTATTTTCTCACTTTCTGACAAGGACCAATCTTTCCCCCACACACTGCATATAGGGGTTCTGAGGAATCTACTCAAATTGGATCTTTATGCCCATGAGGCACCTGGAAAAGGGGTTACATGGCTTTGATTAAATTAGTGAATTTTTTGATAACACATCTCCTCTAAAGAATAGCCTCTCCCTACCCTAAGAGATCTGTCACCTATAGATCTTAAGAATTTTCTTGCATCCCATTGTAATTTGCGTACTTCTATCTACTTCTTCAGCCACTGGATCTAATAGCTTCTACCTATGTTTTTTGTCTAATAAATGTATGCTTCCATGTGCTTTTCCAAGAGGCATCCACTGTTATCAGCAAACTTATTGTATCTTTGGAGGTCCTGTTAACACGTCTGACAACATTCAACATAAGATGTCCTTTGGCTGAGCAACAGTACTTCTGAAAATTCATTCTAACAGACCAAAGAAGCTGGTGAGAAGCCGTGTCTCTTTTGTACTGATGTGGCTTAACATAAACGTGTTGGCTACATGCTGAGCCCAAAAATCCACGTTGGCAGAGCTGCGGGCTGTCTTCTTAGCAGTGTATTACTAGCACTTCAATGAAACGATGAAGCTGCTAAAAGCAAAGGGATATCTACACAATCTGAGATGGGAAAATGTTCAGATAAAAATGTTACTGCTCAATGATACAGAATAAGATTCCAAGCGGGGAACAAAAGTAAGGGATGTAGAATCTGGAAGAACATACTTGGCAGAGAAGATCTTATTTCTAAACTTGCAATTAGTGTACTATTTTCTGTTGGAAGTAAAAAAAAAAAAAAGAGAGAGAACATAAGAGTAATATTTGCAAAAATTAACAGTAGGAGCCTGAAATACACATATGACAAAAAATACCTACCTTCAAAAGTAAAACAACAGGAACCTAATCACAACCAGGATCTTCAGTGTTGACCATCTATCTATTTCTTCACAATTCCCACTTGCAGCCATGATCACTGCTCAGTAGTATCTGCCAGCTACCAAAAAATTCTGCAGGCCAGGCTAAGCAGTTAGAAGGAGGTGATGAGGAGAGCTTCCGGGGGCCCAGTGGTGTACTGTTGCCATGGCAGGTGGGCATCACTGTCTGTAAGTGAACTGCCAATCTCACTGTGAGCTGATAATGATCCTGCCACCACCACCTGCCTGCCATATGTTTTCCCTACTTGTCATGTAACAAGGAACTGCATTTGGCATGCTGATCACTGACAGTTTGATGCTATTGGTTGGTGTCTGTTGTACTTCACTGCTGCCCTTCAGTTAGAGAAGAGTGGCAGAGGGATATTAAGATACTACTCTGCCCAATGACTATTCACAACGACACAACAGTTTGTGGCAGAGTAGCCAGCTGTTCTTCTTTTAGTTCTAGTACTGAGACTTCTAGGATTGTAGGGCTCTGCCAGTAATCTTGTTCCCCACTAGGAGAAAGAAGAAAAACTTCCTTTTCCCACCATAAATTGGACATCTTCCATCATCCTTAAGTTGTAATGATACATTTGAGAACAGGAACCATGCCAAAGGGCCTCTTTGTTGATTGTGATGGTATAAAGAAGCGAGCATAGATAGGGTGGGGCAGCAAGAGTCACAAAATGCCAACAATGGAAAAGTGCTCAGGAGGAGGGAGGACACAATGCGGCACAAGGTCACAAAAGGGGGAAACGTGGTTATAGACCAGCAAGCTGGCCTACAATGTGCTCCTTTAATTAGAAGCCTAACTTTATAATAGACAACAGAGAATCAGAAAGCACACTGTTCATTACTACTCTGTGCCAACAAGCTAGTATGTATGTCCTGAAAGAGAGGTTTTCAGATAGTGGCAAATAAGAGATTGCTGGGATTGGCTATGTATGCCACCCAAAGCCCTTATGTCTAAAATTGATAAGACCAATGAAAAGAATACATTCCATGAGTTTGAACATCTCTGCTTCTAAATGAGGAGACCCTGCCTACACCTAACTGCTTCTATATACCTTCCCTAAGCATTATTTAACACACTGAATAAAATGCCAGCCAACAGAAGTACCAAGAAACACCAAATGTTTCTTCAGCAATTACTCCATCTAACAAGCAGATTTACCTTTTAATTTACATACAGTTCATAACAATGATAGCATAAAATTCATCAGCTTAAATAAGTATACTTATCATACTTTATAACTGTGGCCATTACCCAATTTCAATATACATTTATCAAATCAGGAAGCAGCCCTGTATCCATTAAGACACCCCTTTCCAATTACAGCTTCCCCTAGCCCTTGGCAATCACCAATCTAGTTACTGTCCCTATGGATTTCACTGTTTTGAATATCTCACAATGAAACCATTAATTTGTAGTTCTGCATCATTTTCTAATCAAAACAAGTACAGGAGGTTCAATTATACTATAATATGTTAATAGACTTCAGTGCTTCCTTAGGCAGAAAGTGTGAACTATAAATTGCACTGTAAGAAAAAGTATATTAAGAACCACTTTACTAGTAAGAGCCTATGTCAATATTGTTTTGACCACCATGAGAAGGGTGCACTGTGAGTCAGTAGTATGGATTGCATACGTAGAACTCCCTGTAATGTACAAAAGCTAAGACATCAGAATCAAGTCATGTAAATAATTTAATCTCCTAATTTGCCACCTTCAGATAACCTTGACCAAATCCCTAAGAGTGTGTGTGTAGTGGGAGGAGCTGAGTGTCATTTTCTAAATAATGAGAAATCAATCACTTCAGAGGAAAGGAAACCTCTTCCACAATAGTTATTTGTTTACTGTAAACGAGATGGGCACTGTAGATAGTATGCAAGTTGGTGTGGGTATAAAAATGGAAAGTCTGTCAGAGGCAACAACCATGGGCTTCCATATTACTTTGCACACACTTGCAATGAACCAGCTGATTCAGGTTGAGTCCCATTCTCTGTCTTGGTCTTAGAGACAACACTTGTATATAAAGCAGGGGATCTCATCACAATCTGTTGCCTAAGGGCATTCCTAATTAATCCCATTCCTTTTCTACGCTTACTGCTAGGAGTTCACGGTGGGAAAACTTAAGATTTTTTTTTCAAATACACAACACACCATAGTAGTCAAAATATAAACAGAAAACAACCCCATAACTCTGCTTAGTAAGTTATCATGGAAATATTTTCTTTTTAATTCTTTTAAAAGTTCCTACAGCTGGAGAAATTGCTTATTAAGAGCACTGGATGTTCTACCAGAGGACCAAGGTTTGATTCCCAGTATCCACATGATGGTTCCTGGCCCAGAGGATTTGAGGTTCTCTTCTGGCATTGTATGGACACTGAGCACATACATGGAACACAAATATACACAGGTGAAAACACCCATGTACAAAGAATAAACAATTTTTCAAGCTGTTAGCTTAGTGTGTATGTTTGGGAACTCCTGGTAAGTATATGCAGGCTAGAAGATGGCTTTGGAAGGAAGTTCTTTTTCTACCATGTGGATCGTGGGGAATTAAGCTCAGGTCATCAGGCTTAACAGCAAGCACCTTTAGTTCTGAGTCATCTTGCTAGCCCTATTCCTGTGATATTAGAAAAAGTCTCTTTCAGAAAACCCTGTATTTTAGCCTATGAGTTCAATTAATATCCTATGAACCTGAAAGATTTGAGCTATAAACTTAATATACTGGTTTCAAAACACCAAATAGAGAGCTAATGATAGTATTATTTTTTAGATTTATTTTATTTCATGTGTATGAGTGTTTTCCCTGTGGGACTGGAGTTACAGGAGGTTGTACCACCATGTGGGTGCTTGGAATTGAACCTAGATTCTCTGCAAGAACAACAAGTGTTCTTGTCCACTTATCCATCTTTCCAGGCACCTAGTGGTGGTATTTAATATTCCACTGCTACAGAATTGCCACAGAATAGAGGACAACTCTGGAAAAGAAGAGCACAGCCAAAGGCAAAGCTCCAGCAGGCACAGAAGTAACAAGAGAGAGCATCTGGACACAGAGCCCAGGAGACACGGGCACTGGAGTCCCAGGGAAGAATCAAGGATGGCTTCCAACCACACACAAGTTCATTGCAATCATTACTTAAAACCTTGAGGTATAACATGGAGAGACATGTCTAAAGCCCAGACAACTAAAGCTTACATTTTAGTACAGTTAGAAAGTTCAGGAAACAGTAGTAAAACTTGCTGTTAGAAAAAGAAAATGAGCAATATGTTAATTCAATAATGTTTACTAAGAATGAAACAGAACAGTAAAGTAAATAAAATTTTAAATGACTTGATTTTAGATTAATTATCTCCTAAAGTAGGTAAAAGAAGACTATTATGTACTGTCTCTTTATTTTCTCCATAAAAGACAAACCAAGATGCACAGGCATAGTTAGACTAAATAAAAAATTATAGTTACAAATAGAATCTACATAATGAATGACAACAGAAGATAGGTCATAAATTGAAATGTTGCACCAAATCTAATGAAATGAGATTTAATGACATCAGCTTAATCCTGGTGACAATAAAGTTTAACATTCAATGATAACTTTGAAGCTAAAAGATCTAGAAAAATACCATATGATCAAAAGGAACCTGTAGGCTTGCTAGGGACAATGTAACCTGGAACAAACGATGGCTGAAAGTATCAGCTGGTATTTGTCTAATAACTCCCAAACAGAAAAGGCACAGAGCCACACAGAATAATTCTACAATATAATATAACCTAGCATCTGTAGTGGGGACTTTATGCTTCTTTTTGTTTTATCATCACACTTCTTTTTGAACACTGTGTGAAATTTCTTTAGCTACTTAAGGATAATTGGACTGGAAAATAGTAGGAAGCCACATTAATAACAGCAGTAAAAAAATTAATAGCTATTAGGGATTTGGAAAGTTACATAATTCACGTGGAAATGACGGAAAGGGGGGTCATCAGCAATACAAAAGTTAAAAATTTTAAATGACAGAGTCTATAATGTAAATGAACCAAAAAATATACCTATATGGTTAAAAGCAGTAGATGTTTAATATTCAATTATATAAAGAGTCTATAAGTGTTTATTCTAACTCTTAATGTGTTAATTGCATTTTTAAGAAATAAACATAGGGAAGGACAGTGATCATGGTTGTTACCTAAAGCAAGTTCACACTCCTACAGAGGGGACAATAGATTTAGGAAAGACTCTAGACTTCTCCAAATTTAACACCTATTAAAGAAAAGCTTTAAGTAGATTTCCTATATATCAGAATAAATCAAATCTGAACTGGGAAAGTAAGGACCTATTATAAAGAGAAGAGTATTGATATCATTTCAATAACTCAAGTCTATTATTTGTCCAGATAGAATTACAGTCTAAGAAGAATGGCCCAAAGTTCTTCCAAGTCTGAATAACTAGAGAAGCTATCTTTACAATGAGCAGAAACAGTGTGAAGTCGTTGGTCAGTGGTGAAGCATTTGCCTCTCAGAAGTAAAATACCAGGTTCAATCTCTGTGCCCAACAAAGTAAACCACCAAACCCAGAAAGAGGTGAGAAGGGTTAAAATCTCCACTTCCTGATACTGACCCTGGTTTACTCTCAAACTCATTAGCATCCAACATCTACACCTCATATGTCTACAAAAACCCAAACATTACAATTACTTAAGATAAAAGGGGATCTCGTGTTGCTATGTTGTTTTAAAATAAAGAATTTAAGCATAACATAAAATAGGTAAAATAAGTTTAAGATAAAAATGAATAAAACTAAAGTGTAGAATAAGAACCAAACTCTATGAAATTATAAAAGCGTGACTGTTTATGTGAGATAAAACACAAAGGATTAAAAAGGAGAGGTGTGCAATTTCTGTGCCCTCCCTATACCTTCCTAGCTCTACAGGTCTGTGACTTTATGCTACCTTAATGAACATACATGATTCTGAATATATATATATATATATATATATTATATATATATACACATATATATATATAGCCCATTTATTAAAATTTAAAATAAAATCATATGAAACAAATTAAGATAAATATATACTGGTTAAATAGATTATGTAATGAGAATAAGATTATAAAGCCATTAAAATATTTAATATTTTGTTTAAGTATGTGGGAAGATAGATATTGTATTGTAAATGAGAAGGTCATAGGGACTGAGTCATATGTAAACAAGTCTAAGTAAACACTCCACAATACTATTATTTGAATTGCACAGCCATTCCCCACCTACTTACCCTTTCCACCCACAGCCTATAGACTATTGACCATTAGTAGATGACATGTCCTATCCCAGCTCTCAAAAATACTTCACTCAAGAGGTCAATTTTATTTTACTGCCTTTAAGTACCTATTTTCTTATTTTGTACTTAACAAAACTTCTGTAGTTACATATAACATTTCAAAAAGATTTGACCTACATTTGGCAAATATACTGCCTGAGACCTATGTGAATGTTATTTACAATGAAAGATCAAGATATTGGTAAAGCTTCCAATAGTCAAGAAGTAAAGAAATAAAATAGTGAGAACTGCCAAAAATGACAGTCCTATTGCCTATCAATCAGCATGCTATAGCTGAGGAGATGGTGCTGTATGCCTTTTATCCCAGCACCTGTGAGACAGAGGCAGATGGTGCTCAGTAATTTCGAGACCAGCTTGGTCTACAGAATGAGTTCCAGGACAGCCAGGGCTACACACACAGAAACTCTACCTAGAAACACCAAAATAAATAAACAAATAAAAAATAAAATAAAAACAAACAAGCTTTAAAAAGTGTGGAAGGGATGCTTGGAGTGTGCTGGCTAGCCACGAACTTATACTAATCTGTAAGTCCCTGGTCCTGGTGAAAGACCCTGCCACAAAAAAACCATGGTGGACTGCCACTGAGAATGACATTCAGGTGACCTCTGTCCTTCACACATGCTAACACAGTTTCACCTACATGTGTACAAGGTTGGGGAGAAGAGTATCTTGAGGAAACCTTCATGTGTATAAGTTGCAAAGAAACTGTATTTTAGCACCTAGAAGACCTTTCCCAAAGATAAGAAGGGAACATAAAATGTTAGGGCAGGGTGAAGTTCTGTATAAATCAGACTTTAATTCTGGGTAAAATGTTAAAGTGAATCTTGAACCTAAACTGGTTTGGTCTTCAAAGAAAAGCTTATAGATTTAGCTAGTCACAAGGAAACCCCAAAGCTGATGTTAAATCTGTGTTCTTTCTCCAATAAATAAGGAGAGAGATTTCATCTATTTCATGGAATTTAGCTTGAATGCCCACAAAACAAAGTAAGACTTCAATGCTTTCTTGAAAACGAGACCCTGACTGGCTGTCTGTCAAGAACTGGAGAGGAAAAACAATCTGGCAGTTAATTTTTCTGAGATTAAAAAAAAAAAAAAAAAAAAGACCCTGCTGTTAAAAGTGTGTTAGAACTGGATATTTTATTTCACTTAAGTATTTTGGCAAATATACACTTAATTTAAAAGTGATTTTATTTAAAGATAAAACCATGGGAAAGGGGGACAGTAATAATATAGCATTGTGTTTTCCTAACCATTCTGCCTTATATAGCCTGCATACATTTCTCAATAAAGCAGCATTTCTATTCCACTTTAACTTTGAACATTCTCTGTTTTTGTTTTTGTGTGTGTGTGTGTGTGTGGGGGGGTGAGATAGGGTTTCTCTGTGTAGCCCTGGCTGTCCTGGAACTCACTCTGTACACCAGGCTGGCCTCAAACTCAGAAATCCACCTGGCTCTGCCTCCCAAGTGTACATCACCACTGCCTGGCTATCTTTGTATTTAATACCAGAATAAACTCTTTACTGTTTAACCACTGACTAGTCATCATCCATTAATATCAACCATAGTAGCTTTTGAATTCAAAGCATAAAGAGACTTTAAGCAAAATATGTTGCCTGTATGATCAGAAGTAATTGACTTCATAATATTATTTCAAATTTAGTCAATACCTGAATTCATCAATGACAGCACAATTAACAGTGTTGCTTTTAAAACCAAGTATGTTAAAGTAGGAGAGAGAGGGAGTAAGGGTATGTGGGGAGCTCTTTAGAAATGTTGGATTCATGCAGAAAGCAAACAGGAAGGCATGTAGCATTTCTTGCTCACTGATGACTAGATGGTTAAGCTCAATAGATACAGAATCCTTAACTTTGAGCAATGTGATGTATAAGAACAAGTGGGGGGGCATGTTCTGCCCTTTCTTCAGCCTCCCTTAGGCCTCAGTCCTCAGACGTCCTTGCTGACAGTCCTCATGGGAACTCTCTCAGGCTGGGAAACAGGCCAGCAAATCAATGAAGGTGGGGAGTGGAAAGGTTAAGCTCGCTCCCACTCTGCCTTCCCCAGGCCCACTCCTCTTACTCAAGTAGGATTCAGGAGACCCCAGCTCCTAGGCAGCAAAGGCCTTTCTGGAGGACGAGCAACCAACTTCAGTCTTGGATTGTAGGTTACTTCCCTCCTAAGTACTCAATCCATCTTTCTCTGTCCCCACTGTACATCACGCACACACATGAGCATGCTCACACTCATACTGTTTTTGCCTTATCAGGACATAAACTAGAACAAGCTCATTTTATTTGTCATATTATATACTGCTTTCTGTTCTTAATTTTCTTAAGCCCTGACTCAGAAGTTTGCTGATATCGATCGAGCAGCCAAGATGTGCGGAGCACTGCACTAAGTACTTAGCATATATTATGTCATTTAATGCCATGACAGCCCAGGTTAGGTAATGCCACTTCAGGGATTCAAATTCAAGTCTATGTGGTTCAAAGCCTCCCACTAAACCACGACAAATGGCCAGCAACAGGATATTGATTAAATATGCACTTGGTACTAAATGGTAAAGGTACCTCAGGTAGAAAACTACTTAACGACACAGGGAACTCATCATGTGGAAGGTTACAAAGCAGTAAGCACCATGTAATTACTAGCCAAAATGAAAATCATGCTAATAGCCATGTGCATAAAAAACACTGGACTGATAGATACTCAAGTCTTAGCAGATGCTACCCCTGGGAAGCACAGCTTTTCCTGTAACCTTTTCTCTTGTTTTAACAACAATAATAAATTTATACAACCAACAGTGTTGTTTTGTGACTGATGAAGTAAGCAGTGAGAAAACAGAAAACAGGATCATAAGCATGGATACAGTGGACAACAGTACCAGTGTTAAATGCAACTGATAACTGCACTTTCAAGTAGAAAAATTAGTCCACAGAGAAAAGGAGGATGGAATCTTTATAGGACAGCAGCAAGCTTTCCCCGAGCTGTGAAGGCTAATGTTCTAGTGTTTGTATGCACACAGAAAGGAAACAGAAAGGAAATGATCCTATCCCTGGACTACGGCCCCCATATTTAACTCTACTTATAGTACTAGCACATGTGTAAAAACTGAGAACATAGCTCCCCTTCATAGCCATGCTTATATGGAGGCCTAGACAATGTATGGGAAGAACACTGTGGCATGACAATGTGGCTGCTTCTGACGAATGCTCTGGACAAGGGAAGGACCAAGACCAGAGCAGAGGGTGAAGCCTCTCCTTGTACTCTTTATGTGAATTTTGAAGGAAGTGCACAATCCACTCAAAATAATGATAACGAGACAGTACAGCATAAGAAGTACAATCTTACGGTTTTTCTAGTTTAAAACTTGAAAATAATTTAAATGTCTAGTAATGTAATAATTGAAATGTCTATTCTTTTTTATTTGCCATCTGAGTGAGGGGGTAGAGACAAGGATGGGGTTAATCCCATCTCCATACTGGTCTTCAAGATGTCTGTTTTAAGTAAATAAACCAATAAAATTCAGACTTGTCTTAATCTGAGTTTTAAAAGCTTTAGAAACAAAAAGAACCACTGCTTGGTCCATGCATGTGCTTTCTACCCGTCTATTTTTCTCCCTGCCTCTGTCTATTTTTAAAATGTAAAGAATTTAAGATATGTTATATAAAACAACCTTTTCAAAAAAAAAAAAAAAGAAATCTGTCTGTTTAAAAATTAAATAAAAGTCCTATAAAAAACTATGTTTGGTTGGCTACAAAAAAACCTATCAATGTAAAATACAAAAGCAAACACACACACACACACACACACACACACACACACAGACACAAAATCTTTGTAACAGAAAGAAAGAAGGAAACAAACAGAGGAGCAGTGAAAGGAGACCGACGGGCTCTTATAGCCAAGAGGAGCGCTGGCTCAGTGCAAGGACAATGACACACAGCCAAGACCAGAACCATCACAGCAAGGTGAGACCTGCAGCACTGTGGGCCACTTCATATAGAGTCTGAAAGAGGTCATGGGTCACCTAAGCAGTTATGAGCAAGCACCAGCCTCTGTTTGTGCTTGAGGCAGTGACAAAGTGATACTTATTAGAGTACACACAAGGTCATGGACACCCTAGGCCAGGGTAACCAGAGCCCACATTCGGAGAGGGCAAACAGAGAGGATGGTTGACCAATCCCCTTGCTCGAACGTACTCTCTTCCATCAAGAGTAGTAAATGGCAGTTACGACAGAGGCTCAAAGATTCCACAATGTTAGCTATCCAGCCTAGAAAACTCCATCCAAGAGACCCAAGCCTAAACAGAAATTGGAACCATTAGACAAACTAGGTGGAACTTGAGAGAGACCAAAGCTCTGTCAGCTTGGGTAGTGAACCAACTTTCAAGCTGCTGGGAAGAACAGAAATAAGGGAAAAATGACATTTAACAAATCACTGTTTTCTTCTTAAGGCCAGGAAGGTCCTAGAGATCCACTCTAGCAGCTAAGCCAGGCATCGAGGCAGACAGAGAATACCCACCGGAAATGAGGGTGCAGTTTGCATTCTGACATCAATGGTCTAAGAATTGCTGAGAAAAGGAATGAATAATGAAAACCAAAGGGAAAAAAAAGAAGGGAAAAGAAAAGAGCAAAGAGAGAAAATAATGTCAGAAAGATAGAAAGAAAGGAAGGAGCTTATGTTTATGAAGTAGGGGATAATTGCTGCTATCAATATCTCTTTCAGTCTCTAAATGATGAGAGACATTATAAATCCATCTAGACTCAGCGATTTTGCTGCCATTTTCTCCTTGGAGATCTATGGCTAACTACCACAAAATCAGAAAAACTGAAAAGTAGCAACATGACTCATCCTGTCTTTCATCTTCAAAAATCCTTGCATGCTGTGGAGTTCACACTGCGTGCTGCTCTTCTTCATATTCCTGCCGACAAGTAAACTCCACACTGGAGAAACTGGAGAAAAATGAGAAAAAGCACCTAGCCAAAGTTAAGGAGTAAATCATTTGGATGGATTATGATTCCTAGATCCATATTTCAAAATTCAGTGAGCAGAAAAATGGAGGGAAACAAATAACAGACCTCAAATATGGGAAAAGGATTTAGACACATAGATCTAGAGAGAAAGAAAAGAGGCTAAATTTCTAATTATAATCATATAAAAACTTCAGAGATGGTCTTTGATCATAAGTCAGTACCATGGGCAGAGGTGGGAAAGATAGCGTTCAATGTCAGCTTTCAGGAGTCGGGGTGTGGAGGTCAATAAGACAACCCTTGCCTAGTGTGTGAGAGCCAGGGTTACTGCCCAGGTTAAGGTGGGAATAGGCAAAGTCATTTCATAGAAGCCAAGTTTAAAGTCAGCATCATTAACAAACATCTGTAACAATAAGGGTTCTGGGTCAGCACAAGGACTCACTGTGGGCCACAAGACTCACAAGTGAGACATGACCCCTCACATTAGGTACTTACATTCACCGATCTAAGTAAAACAGATCTCTGATGTCAGAAAGATTAAACTTTGAGAACTGCAAATTAATCAAGAATATCAATCAACATAAAACAGGGCAACAAATCATCATGACAAAGTTTATGAATAACTTCTTGGTACAAGCTAGCCCTCAGGATGAAAGAGGTACAGGGAGGTAGTGGGAGTGTGTGTGTGTTTGTGTGTGTGTGTGTGTGTGTGTGTGTGTGTATGAGTGTGTATGTGTGCGTGCATGCGTGCGTGCGTGCGTGTATAGGAACTCTGGCCCAGGTCTTTAGTGATCTGGGGAAGACCAGTGTCCAGCAATAGAGATCTAAGCCCACATGTTGGCCCTCTCCAGAGACACTCTAGGAAAATGAGAAATGTGTAAGTCATTGCTATTAGATCTGATTAGAAATACCTGGGCAATTAATTAAATCTTGGGTTCTTTAGTAAGATCATATTTTTAAAGGACAAAAGCAACATTCCTTTGAGTTTTAGAAATTAAAAATGCTACCCTCATCTACACAGCAAAACCAAGGCCAACCAGGCTCAAAAAAGGAAGGAAAAAAGTAAAGAAAGTAATTCTTCCCAAGTGCTAAAATTACTTATTTTCCTGTCCCCAAGGTCACAGACATGCCCCTTCTCTAGATTTTAATGTAGCTGAGAAGAGCATGGACAGTAACACAGGTCTGCATTAGATGTGCTAGCTGTGTCTCCCTCCTAAGCTGCTATCTGCACGACTCCAGCTGAGCAGCTGAAGCCATCAGAACCATGAAACCATACAAATGAAGAAAGGGGCACTGTGAGCACACAACCTCACACACAAAATATACAGGGCGAAGACTGTCCCCTTCTAGATGCACATGGGACTATCTCACCCAAACACGCTCACTTCCATTCTGATGAAAGCCGAGGTCACTTTCAGTTCCTGAATGAAGGCAGCTATGATGGTCTCCCTTCTTTCTCTTGTTCCTCCCTCTCCCTTTCTGTTGTGTTCTTATTAAAAATAAGTCAGAGATTTAGAGGGGTGGGAATCTGGCCTGGAAGGTAAATGGGTTTCTAACTAGACATTCTCTCTCAGGACTCCAGTGAACATCAGACAAACTAGGAAGGTCTCCGCTTAGAAACAAGCACCCAGACAAAAAGGCCCATGATACATGAAGTGGCCAAATGGAGCAAGTCACTAATTTGTTTATTTCCAATTTGTGTGATGAGAGGATTGGAACATTATGAACCCCAGCATGGGCCAGCAGGGCATCTTCAGGGGCTATTGAACTTCTGTCACTTAGAGCCATAAAATAATAATGGATAATTCTGGGGAATTCAAGCCAAAAAAATTAACTTATCGTATACTACTTGAGCAAAACCACCTGCTATTTTTTAGGAAGAACAAATAAAAAGTACTGCACAGACTCAATTATAAAAAGAAGAAAAGAATAGCCCCAAATCACCACTGAGCAGCAAGTCTGACTGCTGCATGTCAGGTAGACAGGGTATTAACTACATTAAGCCTCAGACATCTTGCAGCCAATGATGGAGGGCTAAGTTAATCAATTAAATGCGTGAATAGAAAACAAATACTTTGCCTGTCTCTAAGCCCTTGGCTTACAGTGCTATCAGTCATCACAACACCCATGGTATCCAGGAATCAGAGCACAAGGATTGTAAGCATGAGAAAAGGACACACAGCTGGCAAGAAAGCCACTGCCCAGCGTAAGCTGTGTGTTCTCTATACACTCTCCTTGTGGAGATGCTCCTGATCTCCCAAAGGCCTTCACAGGCTAGCATCTACCTCCTCCCAAGACTCAGGAGACCCACACCCGACTCTTGGCATCAGACAGATGCTAGTGCCCTGCTGGTTGTCCAGGTCAGACCTGGACACTACAACTGCAAAATGAACATGGACTACCAAGAGGGCCGGGAGCACCTGTATGGGGAACAGTTCTTTAAAGAAAATTGAATGTGGAGGCAAGAAGCTGAGAAAGGTCAAGCTTTTGAGAGGTGTCACACAGAGCAGAGAAGGGAGACTAGAAATGGAAGCAGGCTCATTTAAAATTATGGTAATTTATATACAGCTCCTTTTTGGGCTTTTATGTTCACTTAAGACAGTTAGATTCTATTCGGCAGGCAATCAGGTAACACCAGAGTGGGTGGCACATCGGGATTGTGCACTGAGAAAGCAACTGTGACAGGAGGGTGAAAGATGGCACATTACAAGCTATTGCAGGAAAATGAGTTAAGGCAGAGCTGTAATAATTAAAAAGAGAGATTAGGAACACAGAGATAGAGAGCTGCTCACTGGGAAATCCAGGGGAAGGAGACTATAGGAAGCAGAGTCAGAGGAATGTGTAACTGAGAAGCTGGCTTAAAGGCCAGGAAACTAATGATTTGGGGGGACACTAGATGGTAGTAACATGAAAGACCAACAACCAAGTCAGGGCCATTTCCAGGTAGTAGAAAACATCATATGGAATCCATGAGCTGCATTTTGGACATGAGAGGTGCCTGTTGGCTGCAGGAATTGGTGCTTAGCTAACCACTAGTCAGCGGCTGGAAACAGGGCTTCAGGCAGACCAAGAAGGAAAGAGTGGAAACAGTCTTAAGTCTGTCAGCAACATGTGTGGCCACCCAGGGCTAGAGTACATAAGGTCACCCAGCAGGTAAGACCTCTCCGATCTGTGGCAGATAACTGTGATCTGCACAATTCACATTAATATTTATCAAGTACTGCCAAGGGCCACTTTTCTTTTATCTTACCAGTTATTCAAATTGGTCCTTATTCAGGTTAAGGTCATCTTACCCCTGTTAGATCATAGCAAAGTTTTAATAGATACCATATTTCTTATTTTACCTCCAAGAAGGAAAGCAGCAACTGTGTTGTCCTCTTTTAAAATATTAGCTCATGAGGAAGTGCTTGTAAGGCTCTGTTCCCAATGCCTGAAATGAGTTTAGGCCTGAAAAAGTATCAGCTGTACAATAACAATAAACTGATTTCATTATGCTGCTTTTTAACTGGTTAACTGAATATACAAGACCAAAGGCGCCAAAGCCTACAAACTAAAGGAGAATGACTACACCAGCTATTACATTTAGAACATTATATGTTCATCAGCCCAGCCTAACTCATTCCAGACCATCTATTAAGCCAGAAGAGGTGAGAAAGCAAAGTGACAGACAGATAGACAGACATCTTGACAAAGAGGCAACCAAAGACAAAACTCTGAAATCCAATGGGCACAAAAGGAAAAGCTACAGTTCTTATGAGGCTCACAGTAAGTATATAAAATACTGATAAAGTTTTAGGCAATAATGATTTCTCCCAGGGTGTCATATTTCAAAATGCTGCTAATGTAAAGGAGGAAGGTCTTGTGACCAAGATGGCCACAAGGCAATGTAGCCTTCTGTGGTGCACTCATCCTTTAAGGGAGATATGCATAGCCTAAGATTGACCCTACCGACAGATGTGGAGAAGCCTATCAATTGTTCTACATCTGTCCCCTGGCTTGGAGGAAGGCTAGCCTTACTATCTAGAAGATAACAAAGCACAAGCACAAATTATGGAAATAAATCATGCTAGCAGACGACCAGACTCTACTCCATGAATTATGGTGAGAAACAATCTCATTATTGAAGTAAAAATCAAGAAACCAGACATCAGGCAACAGGGAGATGACCACACATAAGAAAAAAACATACTTCCCTCTATCTTAGTTCCCAGAGCTGCTATAACAGGACACCATAAACAGGCAGGCTGAGAACAACAGAAATGCACTCCTCCCTCAGTATTCTGGAGGCTTCAAGCTGGTATCAAGGCATAAGCAGTCATTATCCCCACTGAAAGACCCAAGTAGTAGAGGTTATAGGGGCTCTAGGCATCACTGCCTTCCCCAGGTCTCATACCATAGACTCACTTTGCTCTACTTCCACTGTCATACAGCCACCTCCTTCCTATGATGAAACCCATTTACCACAGTATGATTTCATTTAAATTTACTCAATTATATCTGCAAAAGACACTATTTGTTATCAGATTACTTTCTAAGAAGGCAGAAAGATGGGGATACTCATCAACTCCACTATGCATACATTATGAAATATCATAGAATAGGCTCACTCAGTAAAGTGCTTTTGATTTCAGAGCCTCAATTCCCAGGTAAAAAGCTGGGCTCAGTAGTGTGCACCTATAAATCTCAGTGCTAGACAGAGAGAGACAAACACACCCCCCTCCCCCGGTATTTGTGGGCCAGCCAATCTATCCTAAAGGGTAAGTTCCAGGTTCAGGAAAAGCCTGTATTTCTAAAATAATGACGAATCAACTGAGTACCAATACATGACCTCTAGCCTCCATGTACACTGACACAGACACACAGAAGAGAGGGGAGGAGAAAGGAGAGAAGGGGAGGGCAGAAACACATTAGAAAGACTTGTTCAAGCTGGCCACATGCCTGGGATGTGATGCTGCGTTTCAGGCACACCTGAATATGTGCCAGAGAAAATATATCATAGGAGTAAAAGTAAGCAAAGATATCCTAGTTATTAATGAAATAATTTGTTACAGCAAAAAACAAAATCCTCTATTCCGATTTTTAAATGTACAAATATACAATTGTATTTATATAGACATACCACTAAAGTATCAGTTCTATGACACAGCTAAAGAATCAACAGAATTTCATCCTCAAAACCAACAAACACTTTTACATTCTATGCTCTGATACATGTATAGATTATTAATACTGTAGAGCCACTGCAGTGATGAGCACAAATAAGAGAGGCTTCAGAAAGTCAGTGTTCTAAAATGAGGCTCAATATCTCTGAATGCATTCTTCTAACAATATGAACTTCTTTAAAAAGTAAAGTAGTAAACACATCGATATCCCTGCAGAGTCTGTTATAAGCAGATGAAACTGTGGGAAGAGAAGCAGAAAGAAAAGGCAAATCAGGTTTCTTCCCCTAAGTGCACATCTGGCCTGAGTCCTGTCTTACACCCTTTGACAGCACAAGGTGTTCTGCACACTATCACTGAACTTGAACTCAAAAGGATCTATTCTCTGTAAACCCAGAAGTATAAGAAGTTGGAAGACCTGCAATTCAGCACGTTTTATAGGATTTTGGCACATAATGGTTATTTTTAAAGTGGGGGGAGGGCCTATGCTCTCCCTACCCCCAAGCGCAGCTGAGCTGATTCAGCACAAATTTCCCCAAAATAAAATCTCAGTTTGCAGAAAATAAGTACGGAAAGTTCCAGCTCCAAGGACGACATTTCAGAAACCTAACATTAAAGACTAGAAGAGGACAGCTTGAGAAAAGACCAGTGCAAACCAGTTACAAAGGTGAGAACTTCCACCAGAAAACTGTGAGCAGCTTGGGAAACCAAGGAAGAAAGTCTTTAATAATAACCAGAGCAATACAAAAGTATCAGTGAGAGATGGGGGCATCTTGAGGACTCTCACAGATAATAAACCATTTCCCACAGGTGAGCACACAGAAATTTCCAAGAACATAGTTGAAAATTCTAGTTTCTTAATTTAACTTAGAGATGCTTTTGAAGAGGATATTATAATATAAATCACACAAATAACAGACAACACCGAAGAGCTGTGGACTCAGCTCAACAGAGATGATCCCCACACCACAAAGGTACTTTGCACAATCTGTAGACCAAAGAGGAAAACAAGAGCTCTTTACTGTACAGACCATGTAGGTGGTGGCAATGAGAAGAAAGCTACCTTGCCAAGCTTCCAGAAACAGGCAACTCCATGGCCATTTTTGCTAACCATCTGCCACAAAATGAGGGAGTAAATGGTTTCAGGGACAAACAGGAGTCTGCTGAAAACTAGAGGGTGAAGCACATCCACAATAGACTTAGCTGTCTAAGACATATTGGTCAAATCCCATCATGCCCAATAGGAAGTCTCCTGCTAGAGAATGACATAGCTAAAGGTATGTCATTCAAAGCCCCTCTTCATCTGGAGTATCTCCAGTCACTTGTTCAAATATTTACAGCCACATTGATGGTAACAGCTGGCGCTGGAAGCCAAGGACAGCCACGTCATAGAAACCTGTCAATTTTAATCACAATGCATTCACAAACTTAGAGCCTGTTCTGATCATTAAAACAAAAGACTTTTCCATAGTGTGAATGAATCAAAGTAACATGAAGTGGAAAATGTGGAAATGACAAAGGAAATGTTTTTAAAACCCAAACTAAAAAACACCAGAGGCAGGTACAAGAACTCCCACCCTGCTGGCTGCCTGCTGATACTCAGTCCAGCTGACTGAGTAGCACTCTCAGCAGCCAGCCAGTCTTTAGTACCCGCCTAACAGAGAGAGGCTGAGGCCCTTTCCTCGGGAAGACTCTCTGCTCCTGAGGAATATAGCCACTCCTGGTACACAACTTCTGGTACCTTTAGAGATCTGTTCCTGTTCAGGGAACAAGCATCTACATACAGCCCCTCACTTCTCTGGGCCAAAGTAGTAGTGGTGGTGGTGGTGGTGGTGGTGGTGGAGGAGGTGGTGGTATTGGTAGAAGCGGTGGTGGTGGAGGGGGTGGAAGTGGTGGTGAAAGGTGGTAAAGGTGGTGGTGGAGGTGATCGTGTTGGCAGAGGTGGTGGTGGTGGAGGTGGAGGTGGTGGTGTTGGTAGAGGTGGTGGAGGTGGAGGCGGTGGTGTTGGTAGAGGTGGTAGAGGTGGTGCAGGTGGAGGTGGTGGTGGTGGTATTGGTGGTGGTGGCTGCTGTACCTGCCCCTCCTCACTCTCTGCTGCAGCTATGGCAAAGGAGTAGTGAGAAAGAGAAATAAAGCTTTCCCCCATCTCGACCACGAGGCTCCAGCTCCTTGCCTGTGTAACTGTGGAGAAGAGTATATAATATGATTGCATTTTATGTAGAACAGAAGGCACCACGACAGGGACATCTCAGAGATTGATGAGATGTCTGGAGGGCTGCAAGCACTCGGAAGGCAGATACATGGTGCTGCCACTACTTCTGCAACGCTGTAGACTTTGAAGATGAGGAAGATGAAGAATCAACTCCTTGAAGCACATAAAAGGTATGTTATACATAGAAGTTGACACTGTGCCCAAAGTACAACAGCTTACTGACTCTGGGAATCAGATTCTTCTAGATGGATCTTTATTTTAACATTACAATTAAAGGGGAAAAGTACAGGTAAAGTAACTTTTATGGTTTTCAGGGTTTTATTTGTAAAAATGGGATCATTATATATACTTTTCAGGATGTAGGTTAAAATAAAACATGAAAAGATAATCTTAAGAATTCAATGCCAGCCGGGCGGTGGTGGCGCACGCCTTTAATCCCAGCACTTGGGAGGCAGAGGCAGGCGGATTTCTGAGTTCGAGGCCAGCCTGGTCTACAGAGTGAGTTCCAGGACAGCCAGGGCTACACAGAGAAACCCTGTCTCGAAAAAAACCAAAAAGAATTCAATGCCTACTAAGAAAAGAAAGCTCAATTAACAGTGGCTGTAACCAGGAAAAATAAACATCAACAGAGAAGGTGGTATATGCCTTTATGTCTTGCACTTTGGAGGCTGATGAAGGATCTCTGTGAGCCCAAGAACAGCCTGTCTATATACCTAGTTCCAGTCCAGCCACGGCTGCATAGTGAGACTTTATCTCAACACAAACAAGAAGAAAATACCATACCAATAGATAAACAAGCAAAAAACCTAGGCCATATAGCAAATACTTTAAAAAGGCAGAATGCAGTAAAAGTCATACAAAAGTAGTCACCAAATGATGAAGTTGAAACAGTTAATAAAACCTGTCTAGATATTTTTAAATATTTATCCAGTAGTAGAAAGAAGGCTAAGAACAATTAGGTGGTCAGCCTTGCTCACAGACAAGTACCCAGATGCCACTCACTGACTATTGCATTAGCTATTTCTAGATGGGTTTAATGAAAGGAGGATGGCATCTTGGCCAAGCACACTTGACTGACTTAAGTTAGTCAAGTGAGTCTGACTTCAACCTCCCCTATTCTGTGTTCTCATCTTCTTAATTTGGGTACACATTTATTTCTACAAATTGAACTCAGTGCCTTTGAAGTGTCTTAATAAAAACTGACTGAGCACCTATGGTGTACCCGAACTATATCGTACACAAAGATGGTATACCTTAATGAACATGGGAAACATGTGGTTTCCCAGTTACATTATTGTAAACTATGAAATGTGTACATGGTAAATTACAGGAAATGGGGAAAAGCCAAAAAAGAATTTCTTAAAGTCAAACTTAACCTGTATCTTAAAAGGACAAACAGAAAGTAAACAGAAGGGGGGAAATGAAGAAAGTAAGAAGGCACTACAAACTGAAAGAAAATCCTGAGGTGGGCGGGAACAGGATGCATTTTGGAATAAAGAACTGCCAGGAGCCAGGAGGGGACTGGCTGTGGAGATGTAACTTCCTGTGAGTAAGCTGCCCAGGACCACACTGGCTGGCACAATGGAAGCAGGGCCACCCAGAACAATGTAAGCTAATAGGATCAGGGGAAAGCAGAGCACGGTTGAAGTCATAGATAAGGACCCCATTCATGAACTTTACATGGAAAAGAGATGGGGGGCGGGGAGCAGCAAGGATACTGCAGGAACTGGGGTGGGGAGGGAGGGAGCAAGGGGGAAGGGAATGAGAACACTTGATGCTCTGGGCAAAGACCCAGGTTTGGTTCTGAGTAGAAATGTGGAAGCTCTCAAATGGCTGTAACTCTGGTGTCATGTTATCCTCTTTAGGCCTCTGTAGATACCAGAATTCTAAATGGTTCATATATGTATAATGTAAGCAAACACAAATGAAACCTTAAAAGATTTAAAGAATTAAGAAAAACAAAAATGTCTGCAGGAGTCCAGGCTACAAGAAGTAGAAGGGCTCTGCTCACTGCACAAGAGCAGGTAAGTACAATGAGAGCAAAGCGGATTTCAGATCCAAGCATACAGATCCAATCATCACAGCTTACAAATACACGAAAAGAAGTGGGTCCAATTTAAATATGTGCAGTGCTGTCTCCTTGCCAATATTTCCTCAGGAATATCAAAACTTGGTATAGTATTTGCATTTAACCTAGGGACATCCTTGCAAAATAGTTTGAATCATCTCCAGACATGATCATAGATGAAACCTCTGAAGTAATGAGTCAAAATATACTGCTCTTCTCTTTAAGTTACTTATATTAGAAATTCTGTCTCACTGACAAAGGACTAACACAGAAAGATAATTAATTCCCAGATAACTAGGAAAGAGCCACTGCATGACTGATACAAGGCAACAGATCAGTTCTGGGTAAGCTTGAGTGGGTATACAAAGAGATTTTTTCCAGCTTTGCACCCCCAAAGTGCATGCTTTGGAAAAGTGGATTCTTAAAAGAATTCAACAACTTAAAACAATATGGAAATGAAATAAACCTCAATGAAGGATTTATAACCCCATAATTCTAAAATGTCTGTAAGAATCCAGAAAAAAAAGCTTAATTTGAAGAGCTAAGTTAATTCATAGAACAAATTTCAATGGCATAAAAATGAAACAAAGTCACCCATTAGTTTACAAATGAGTCTCATCCACAGATTTATTAAAAGAAATGAGGTCTCTGGTGCTTGAAAGCCTGCAGTGAGCATCTACTGCCAGCCAGTGTGCATCCCTGAACTCAGGCTTCTTGCAGTCCTAGCTCCTCCACCATTTTGACCCTCAATTATTTAAACAAGTTCCAACTATGAACACAATGGTTCCCATGGTGATAGAAATCCTGCAATTAAGGGACAAGAGTTGTAGGAATGATTCATATGTCACTTGTAAATGCTGTGTGACAAGAGAGAAAATACTGGAACTCAGCATTATATACTTTAAGAGAAAGCTGAAGGAAACTTCCAATGAAGACCAGTTATTTTACCTGCCGAAAACAAATGATGTGCACTCTCCTATTTTATATAAGCTGTTCTTCAAGGATAAAGGTGGAAGGCGATTAGGCAGGCAGGCAGGCAGGCAGGGAGGGATGGCAGGGAGGGAGGAGAGGGAGAAAGGAGAGGGTGTGTAGGGAGAGCAATTTCTGCTATTAGTAGTGGCAGTTACAAAGATTCCTTTGAGAAGTCACCATTTTAGACATGGAGGATATCATCCTAGGAAGCTTTAAACAAATAAGCAGACAGCTAAAATTATCATAGTTTTTATTTCATGATTAAATCTTTGAAGAAATCAGCAAGAAAGTAATTTATCATGAATATTCATTAGTTATGATTTTGGTGGATGGAAGGATGGCAAGTGACAAACAGGGCCAGAGGAGTAGGAGGTGATACATTTTCTTGCACCCTCAAAAATATGGAATGCATGCTTGTTTGGGAGAAGCTAACATCCTGATCCAACAGCTCGCCAGTTACTACACCAACCAAAGTCAATAGAAACAACAATAAAACACACAGAAACACAATGTAGCCAGGATACCAGTTGTACAGCCAGAAATCAACCTAAAAGGGCAGGGCTATACCAGATTCTGAATAAAAATAACTCTTATGAAGCAAAACCAAACCTTGCACCTTCCTGACATCTGGACCAATGTGAAAGACTTTATCACCTTGTATTTTCATAGCATAGCTCTAGGAAAGAAGAGGCAAATGCAACCCCGGTGTACAAATGATAAACTCAAGACTCAGGAGCAGTGTCCTTACTGCAGCTGCATGGCCCACATCCAGAGGGAAACCTATGTGAATGGATTTAAATCAATGTAGATGTCCACAATGGAAGATGGGCCATCAAAACCAATAAAATACTTCAGCATTTTACCTTCCATCTTAATTCTCCACATTCTAGACATCTCTTAAAGATGCCATTAGTGCCGACTCTCTGGGAAGGAGGCAGGCAAGAGGATTTTATGGCCACATCTTCCTTAACCTGTGACAGGCTGCCCTAATCAGCTTTCATGCACACAGGCACATATGCTCCTCACAGTAGCTCCTAATCACCATGTACCATGCTGAACAGCTGCAGAGGTCTGAAGGGAATTGGCAGAAATGTGCAATGATGTGCTAGCCACCCCCTGAGGCAGCTACTGCCCTGCCTGCTCCCAGATGCCAGAGCTCATGGGTGTTGACTGCTGTAACTGACAGGCATAGAAGACAGGCAAGTGGTTTCAGGTGGTGAGTCAGGAAAAGTGGTTTGCATCAGGAATGCTCCAGCCCAGCAGAGCTGAGATGCATCCAGCTCTCTATGAGAGGATAAAGTATTCATCATTTATACAATGTCACTGTGGGGAACAAGGCTTGGTCTCAGGCAAACAGAATCTAATCAACTCTGTTGCACAGGAGCCAGCAAATGAGGCTTCTCCCACTAAGAAGGCACCTAATTGCTTAAGAATTGACATCAGATCTGACACTTGGGGTCAGTCCTTTTGTCCTATGATAGAGGTACAGTGGCCTGCCATACAGTTCTTGAGAGCACAGCCCTGGCTAGCCCTTCAGGACTCTTCAGCAGCAGCTGAAATAAGCTGTGATCTATGTGGCCAGCATCCCAGCAACACAACATCGAGGAACTGGCAGGTGCCATAATACATGCACAGACCCTCCACACAAATCAAACATGTGCTGTCATTTTGCTGGATTACTGTGAGAGTTTCCTTCAAAATCCATGGAACTCCTTGGTTGTATATATGCAACTGTTTATGAGACAGAGAATGACTGATGTGATATCAAGTGGGTAAGATAGAGATGTTAGACATTACACCAGATAACAAGGGATCAGGAAATTGAAAGAGACTTAAAGCCATCACTGGCACTACACTTCATGAATGAATATAGAACTCTGTCAAGTTTTATACAGTGACAAATGAGCCTATTCTCTGAAGGAACCTGAGTAGATTTAATACTAATTTTAGGAAATCCAGTTTGACTTCCTTTTTTAAAAAAAAACTCAAAATTAGTGAGCTCAACTTACATCTGTCTTCAAAGTACCTTGCTATGATTTACCATGGTGCTATGATATATAATAAAGCTACTTATATAGTTTATTTACTTAAGATGGGATCCCCTGTAGAATAGGCTGACCTTGACCCTGCTATGTAGCTGAGGCTGGCCTTGAATTCTTGTCTTCCCTGCCTCATCATCTCAAATGCTAGGACTGTAGGCATGAGTCACCATACACAGATATGTGCCTATATTTATAATATATTATTTTGACATTAATTCAAAAGCTACGGGTTCCTTGGTATGGGAACACATGTTTGTAATCCCAAAACCTAGGAGGTGGAGACAAGATCTCAGGAGGTTTTTGTAATACTGCTTGTTTAAAGCTGTCTTGAAACACACTTCATCTTGATTGTGGTTAGAAATGGGTGTATTGTACACCAATCCAGACCCAGAGCTGTACTTAAATCTGTCAAAATACCATCAGTTTACGGGAGGAGAAAATAACATGGGTTTAAGACCACACCAAAATTGGGTGTGGTGTTCTAAAGTACTAGAGGATTTGTAAGAAACTATCACATAAAAATCAGCTCATAATATGAAATTTATCCTAGAATCCCAAACTGAAGGATGATTCACTGTCCCTTCATGAACAGGCTTCCTTTGGTGCCATTTATGTTCTTTGAACATCCATCTAGATCAAAAATGGCCCTGGACTGTGGAATAAGACATCAGAAAAAAAAAAAAAGGTATGTTTAATAGCTCACCATTCGTAACACTTGTAGAATATTGCTGTAACGAATAATATTAAGACACACACTCTAGGTCTCTGAACCCATAGACTGCAAAGTCAGCATACCGAGCAGCAAGTAGTCTTTACCAGGGATCCTAAGAAGATAACACAACGATTTCCAGTTAAAGCCCCTATTGCCCCAGTAGCTGGAGCAGAGGCTACTGGAAATCTAAAAAGGCTAGGTAGCATCCATCTACATGCATTTTCCTACTTATCCTCCTAACAGAGGAGAATCTGACTTTCCTCTCCTGCAATCATCTTGTTCCTTAGAAATAGGAAAAACGCATAAAAAAGCAGCAACTTTCCCTCAGTACTAACTCTCATGGCCCTGGACTTATAATGGAGGTGACTGAAGAGAACAGGAGAGCCGACTGAATATAGCATGGGGCGATATGCAGTTATTGAAACTGGAATAGAGCTTGGAACCTGCGGATCACTGACAATCAAACTGTGGTCAGGGCCCCAACTTTAAACCTCTCCCAAGGGGTACCACTTCCTGACACCCAAACTTGCTTCTCTTCATATCAAAGTGAGTCCACTCTGCTTGAATGTCATCTGCTGCTAAAGCGCCTAGAGAAGAAAATCATCACTTCAAAAGCATGAGACTAAGTTCAAACACATGTATGCTCATCATTTACCTTCTTCCCAATGAGCTTTTTTCGAAGAAATTCACGGGCCTCAAACATGTAGGGGATGTCATACAGGGGCCGGAGCTTCTTGTTCTTATCCTGCAAGCAAAACAGAATATGCTATTAGGAATAAACAAAATTAACATAGACAATACTGTAACACATAGGAACATATGTAAAGCTGGTTGTCTCTTAGGATCACAAATGTTAACGAAGTACTAAATGCCTTATAACTGGTTACTAAATAGTTGGTTGAAATGCTTTATTGGGAGAATTTCTTTTTCAAGTGGCAGGCTCAAAAGGAGTGACCCAAGCTGGAAACAAGCAATATGGAAGAAATTCAGTATTCACTAGCATCCATTGGACGCATGTATACATGCATGCATGTGCGTGCGCACACACACACACACACACACACACACACACACACACTGAATCTAATTTCAAAACTTCAATTAAGGACTAACCAACTATTAACTATATATACACTACCTAATATGCATAAATCAGACTCAAGACAAAACCTAACATAGTAAAAGACAAGACCCTAGATACAAAGTAGCAACACAAAGCAGTTTTGAATACATATAAAATAATGTGCTAAGAATTTAGAGAAATGGAAAGGAAGAAGTGATCAAGAAAAGTTTCACTGACATATAGTATTTCATGTATTTGCAGGACAGGGAAAATAATGGTGTAAAAACTAGAATTGGAAAAAAAAAACAGAACAGGAGACAGAAAGGAATATATTTCAACATCCACAAGTTGGCTCATCACCTTATGTGCCCTAGACTCCTCCTGCACGGTTGCTTTAAACAACCATCCTCTGCAGATAATAAGGAACTCTTGAGGAAGGAGACAGGACTAGGAATGGATAGAACTTAAGAGCTATGAGAACATTTTTGGGAAAAGGCATTAACAGAATTTGACAACACAGAGAGGATAAAAGGGTAGAAATCCAACCCTAAGTCATGATGACAGGACTAAGTCCAGAGCTGCCTGCCTTTGTGGGGTGTGAAAACATAAGAAAGAGAGCGTATCCAGATAGTCAGACACAATTTCTTAAGAAAGAGAGTGTATCTGGATAGTCTGATATGATGACTTCAGTCTTTCACACAAGGCTTAGGCACCAAATCAATGCAGATTCTAAGTCCCTATCTAGCATACCCTGATTAAGTATGCTAGAAGAGCATGAATGTGTACACACAGTTAAGGGTCTCCAAGACCCATATAGTATCTGGGGGAAAGTGTACGGAGGAGAAAAGCAGAAACTACCTTCTATGATACATGTAAGATATTTTCTATCTGACAAAGTGAGATGTCTCTGTCTAATCTAGGTAATACTTAAGGAAGGTATTTGTAACTTATTTTGTCTCTTAAACAGCTTTCAAGTTAGAAATCTTCATCATTATAATGCTACATTCAAAACTCATCCTAAAGTCAATATTACGGAAAAGGGAAATGAAGTAGGTGTTCCCTCTCAGACGCTGACTGAGCTTTGATGTATTGAACACATAATAAGGCATTTCAATTCACTGCTATGGCCAGGAAGATCTCTTATGCGAATGTAAACAATTCTTTGAGTAACAAGGGATTCTGAGCTTCACATTCATCATCTCACAGTCATATACTTCCTCTGTGAAATTGAAAAAAAAAGAAAAGGATTATTGGTCCAGCACTCTCCCAGGAAGAGAAGGCATCTTTTCACAGAACACATGCAGGAATTCACTACACGAAGCAGAAAGAGCATGGGTATCCAAGCTCAGAACAAGGTCCTGAGATATGTTTAGGCATGACCCTAAACATAATAATACTACAGGAACAAGAGAAGAGGCAAACTGGAGGTGTACAGTGGGAGTAACACAGTCTACAAAAATGTTGGGTTGTAGATATTTTACAAAAAGATGGATTGTAGATATTTTATAAATGTCCTGGAAGCTAGGTGCAATCAAGGGACCACAAATTAAGATACTGTTAAATAGAAGTAAACCATCCTTATAAGTTACAGAAGCTGAATCTAACAAAGCTCACCCCCTCATACCCCCCAAACACACACACGCACGCACACACACCCCTTATATCAAGCAACCTGTATTCATGCACAGAGGTGTGGGACCCAGCTTTCACCTGTGTTAGGGTGGGCTTCTCCATGGTGTAGTGAGTTTTGAGTCATCCATGCCCCTGTAAAGAACCCCTTTCACTCTTGTAATTCCAGTAAATGTACTGGTTTGCCAAGATGATCTGTGGTGAGTCAATGTTTGCACCAAATGTAAGAGTTACCAGAAACAACCCAGAAAGAGTACCTGCTGTCACTATGGCACAGGAGACTTTCTGACAGATTCTAGTTGCCAGTAATGGCAGGATTCGGCTTTGTTTCTCAGTAAGGAGACTCAAAGCCAAAGCCTAGCACATGCCAGGAAAGCCCTCTACTATAGAACTACATCCCAGTTCTAAGAGGATTTTTAATAAAGACAAAAATCAATGGTTATCAGAATCACCCCTCAGGAATAAAAAGAACCAATGGATCCACCTCACTAAGCAAGAAAGAAAAATCTATTTACAAAGAGTAGCAGTGTGATTACAGAAGCCATAGTGAACAGAAATGTTTTAAATTAATTGAACAAAACAATGATGCTTACAATGCACAACTTTATGCCATGTCACAACACCTGGTTTTCCCAGCCTTACCTACATACACTGAAACTTCACACGGGAATTAGAAAATGAGTTGATTGAAACTTTAAAACTGAAAACGGAAGGCAAGAGGTACATTTCCAGAAGTATCCCAAAGAAGGCCACAGGAAGATACATACATATATGTGACAAATGGTTATGTAAACAATAATACTATTTGAAGATCCTCTTTCCGGGATGGACTGATACAAAATCCCCTAAAAAGAAAGGAAGTGAGGAATTCGGATCAGCAAGCACCCGAATAACAACAGGGCAAACTCAGAGTCTGATTATATGTCTCTCAGGAAGCTAGGAAGAACACAAAGCACAAGTGAAAACAGTGTGATCTTGTTACTCTAACCCTTCAGAGCCAGGAGCTGTTGACATCTACAAACATCTTACAAGAAAGATATTAGAAGTCCCAAAGAAGCCACAAAATAAAAGCAATTCTTCCAAATTACCAGGTACATAAAAGCCTTTGAAATCTCCAAGAGGCAATTGAGGTATGGAATGTATTCTGGGGAAACAGGACTGTAGTTGAGGCTTCCTGCTAAAAGGGACTGTCTAGTTTAGATTCTAATTTACATGGAAATATTTTTTTTTTCAAAATAAAAATAGAAGAGAATGCTTGCTTTATCTGGTGGGTGGATAATACACAAACCAATATGGGCTGTAATCACCATTCCTCCTGAGAACTGACACTGCGTGTAGGCCCTGCAATGACTCACATTACAGACGGAAGAGATAACTACAGTCATCTGTCCCTCTCCTTGAGTGAGAGGCCCAACACCCACAGCTCAGCATATGAACACATATCTGGCCTTTTGACAGGAGGCATTTTAGGCCAATAGACAAAACTGGGAAGTGTCAGGTCAAAGATCTTTTGAAGAGCAAAAAGAGACCTCCTGTCAAATCCTTGCTTTCAGGCTTTTCCTAGTCTGTCCCTAAAAGCTGTAGCCATAAAATATAATGACCCTGAAACAGTACATTACTTCTTGAGGTTCAACAGACACACATTATGGGTCTCGGAATAAGGAAAAGGTGGCTAAGTGTGTTCTAGTAAGAATTTTAAAGTTCTCTATCAAAAAGACAGAGCAAAGGAAAACTGGGCAATAAGAAAATGAGGGTCGAGAGTTAGAGGAAGTTTAAGAAGGGAGCTGGCATAATGTGTTTGTGGCAGACTTCGCTTACATTAAATCTTAGAGATTTAAGAAACGGTCATCTGAAGATAGCTAAGGAGACCGAAGTGTGAACCACGAATGTGCCTGATGGGGTCAAGACAAGAAACAGGATACTAGACCCCAGAACAGAAGGCAGGAGTAGAGTTGAGAGCAAAGGCAGATCTTATTTCCCAACTAGCTCCTCACACAATACTTCTTAAAGGGATGTGATTAACACTGCCCTGGTCTTTGGGTTGAGAACTTCCACTGTAACAAGTGAAACAAGATAAATTAGAAAATTAATATAGCAATCTAGGTAGAACATGATGCTAGATTATAAAAGGGCTGTAGCAGTATCAAAGGCAGACACCAAATGGAACGTGAAATGTCAAAAAAGGGAAAGAATCAAGGATGACTTGGATTTGACAAAAAAATGAGTAGGAGTCGTCAAAGAAAAGAGGAAACCACAAGTGCTTTGGACTAGGAAAAGGAGGTTCGAACAGGAGCTGAGCTTGTAAGCTTCAACTGTTAAGATCTATATAAAGCTGACGGGGCAGCTAGATGCACAAATACGGAACTGGGGTGTGTATGAATTGGTTTAATAGTGCAAAAGCTACAATGTGATGTGATTCCTAGGTCCCCAGTAAGGACCATGGTATCTATCTGTAATGACAGGTAATGAATGTGTATGAGGACAGAGAAGAACAGTCAGTGAGCAGAGCACAAGGACACTAGAAGAGTGACTGAGCAGAAGGACAATCAACTCTATTAAACACTGCAAAGTTAGCCAAGCAAGACAGGGGTGAAAGGTCAAATTCTATATCCAGCTAAGAATGGTCTTGGTAGATTCATGAGGGCAGTTTTTAGGGAGAGTAGAAGTAAAAGCTATGCCAGATCTAAGAATAAATATACAAGACACTGGAAAGAAAGCAAAAACATGAGGGGGGAAAACAGGCATATAGGACTCCTTCAAAAGGTGTGCTGAAAACCAGTCAAAAATAAGGTCATAGCTGCCAGAAGAATAGGGTTTCCGGAGTTTATATTTCAATTTCAGGTGACAGAAATGACAGACAATAGTCAAGCAGTAACCAGATGAGTGACATGAGAAGAGAGGCAGTAACTACCCTTATATACCAACAGGACAATGGTTTTACAATACTACTGCTCAACATATGTTTTGATGCAGGATTCTGTGAGAAGGAGGGACAGAAGGTGTGGTACAACTCTCCTCCATCACATCAACTCCTGCATGGCAAGAAACTCTGAAAAATGTAAAAAAAAAAAACAAAAAACAAAGAAAGAACAGGTAGACTCTGTGTAGATACTTCACTAAAAACTCAGAATGGTAAGTTTAAGAAAAAAGAATAATTTTACTATCAATAACATTACAACAATCACACTGATAAAAATACTTAAGAATGTGGGGAAGTTGGAATGTCCTTTATCTACTGATAGAAATATAAAATGTCACTCTCGCACAGTGCTAAGCACTGATGTTTGGTCAATAAGAAGTTTGACACATTCCTCTAATTAATGAATGCTACTTACAGGTAAGTATGGACTCTAAAACCTAGACAAGTATTACAGTGCCATGTTAACACTGTGTACAGAGTAGTTGTATAATGGAATGCAGAATGATTAACTTGAATTAGAGCAACACAACCATGGAACAAATTTGAAAATAATATTGAACAGAAGAAAGTTCTAGAAAGACACAGTACAACTCTATAATACAGAATAAACAGACAAAAAGCATTATCTATTCACAGACACATGTCTTCAGCAAAGCAAACAAACAAACCAACCAACCAAATGAACCAAAAAAAAACAAAACAATCAAAACACACACACACATACACACACACACACACACTCACACACACACACACACACACACACACACACACACACTCACACTCACACTCACACACACACACCTAAACCATGGCTAATGGTTACCGATGCAGGATAGAGGAAGATAAGGATAGTGGACAAACAGGGTTAATGATGATGCCCAGGCCCAGGGACTTTCAAACACAAATGTAGTATATGATATTAAGAAGCAAATGTGGGATAATGTCCAGGCTGGAAACAGAAGGCAGGTGCTGATTACCACTAAACCTAGTTGATCGCCTTCAGCCATTCCTCACCACGTCTTGTCCTTTTATTCCTGTGTGCAGCAGACTAACTGGCTGTTATTCCCCTCACAGAGCATACATTATATTCTTCTCCCCTATAACAAAGGGGAAAACGACAGCCCAGCAAAGATGTGGCTTTCCATGATGCAGAGGGAATATTTAACTACAAAATGTGCTATGAAATAAACAGGGTCAATAAGAAATTTGACTTTTGTCTTAAAAATGAAACAAACTATAATATATTAATTAATGTAGCCAAGCAGAATTATACTCCGTGATGATCTTAAAACTGACTGCTGAATTAAAATAAGAGCAGACATGATCAGACTTAAATACATAAAATTTCAAACAGTAAATAATGGACCAGTCCCAGTAGCTCTGCATTTTAATAAACAAAGGCTGCAATTTCCATTTGAATTATAGACTTAAAATAGGAACAGTATCACATGTCCTCGGCATATTTACAATCAAGGACCTTTCAATTCCCTGGCAGCCAGGAGACAGGAGCCACAAGGATATCCACTAGTTTGTAGTCCTGAACACAGAGCAGCACATTTCTATTTATTTATTTAAAAAAAAAAAAAGTGTCTGCTAAGCACAAAGCTACAAAACAGCACAGGGGAAGTTTAAACTTGTAGCCACCTTAGCTAAACCGGCAATACCTAAGTACTTCTGCAGGTATGTGCCCAAGCTGCCCATTCTCAAACAACTACCACAAAGGAGTACTTGTGGGAGTAAGGAGGGGTGTCAGCTTAATTTCTTAGCTAGCTGTATGTACATTTCCCATTCAAAATACATCTTAAGAATAAGCAAGTCTACTACAAAGACACAAGACAGAGATGGGTAACTACTAAATTACAATCTAATTCTGCTCTTACATATCCCGGGGAGAAATGGAGAAAAGGTCTATAAGCCACAACTGAAAATGTTGGGGAGAAGAAAAGAATACAGATGTGCTTACTCTAGAAGTCAATGTCACAAAAGACAAAACCAAGCAGAGGTTTAGAAAGGCAGGAAAGCCATAGTGAGGTACCTGACTGACGATAAGATGGTTCAGTATAAATAAACAAGTAGGTTAAATAACCACCGGGGAATTCAGTCCTCCATGACCTTCTAGACAGTGACAGCTGGTAACACTCAAGTACTAGGGGGAAGACACAGCTTCCAAACATCCCTCAGCACCAACTAGTCTAAGTCTAGGAGTAGAACCTGAGCACATGACAGGGCAAGCCAACTTGATCACACCAAAGCAGAAAGGAGCAGGCAGACCTCACTCTTTCCCTAGGGTCAGTCCTCCACTAACCATGGAGACAGGAGAAAGGCAAGGGAAGTGGCAGTTCTACAAACAGTCCCAGTTACAAATGTCTCCTGGCAAACTGCCAGTGGAACAGTTTCACAGAACCAAGAGTGAGTGAAGTACAGCAAATGAAGGCAGCCTTGTGTCCTTGAAGGGACTGACCCGTTATCTCCGGTGCACAGCACATGATTATAGTTCACAGGAACTGGCACATCCCCAAAATTAAAGAACCATTTTCAAGACTATCATGTAAGAAAAAAAAATCTCCCTCAAGAGACTGCTCTTCTACTCAATTACATAAGCCAACTAAGAGCCTTTTCAGAAGTGCCTGCTATTTATTGCTCAGATGCAGCGAGAAAGGGGAGGAAAGAACAGAGTGAAAAGTGGGAGGGGAGGAAATCTGGAGAACCAGACGACAAGCCCCCTCCTCGCCAAGACCCTGGCAAGACTTTAAGAATAAATAGTGTGAAGGCTCTAAGGCCTAACCACTACTCAAGCAGCAAACCATATGGGGACCCCTCACCTTGCTATAAAAGCTCCTGCAGGAAGGTGGAAGAGTAGAAGAAAAGAACAGCACTGTGCCTCTCAGACCTAAATGCCAAAGGATCCGAAGGACCTGAGTTCAAGTCCCAGCAACCACATGGTGGCTCACAACCATCTGTAATGAGATCTGATGCCCTCTCCTGGAGTGTCTTAAGAGAACTGTGGTGTACTTGCATATAATAAATAAATAAATCTTAAAAAAAAAAAAAAAAAAGAAGAAAGAAAAGAAAGAAAGTGTGCAGCCAACAGAAAGGTGGCTCCCAGATTCACTGAAAGAAAAGTCAGCCCTGGGGACTTTCCCCATCTGTCCTTCCTGCACAGGTGTGGCTTCCCACATAAAACTGAGCAAAACCCCTTTTCCCACCCACAAATGCTCTCAAAAAAACAAAAAATACTAAAAAACCAAAGCCACACAAAAAAACCAAAGACAACTGCTCTGATGAGAAACAATGGCAGCACCAGCTTCCACAGAGGAGTAGAGATAACTACACAGAAAGGGCACAGCATACTCGAAGAGAACAAGGTTCAAGGTTAGTAAACCAGAAGCCAAAGATGAAACAAGGCACATTAATCAAAGGTGATATTCTTCAAACATCTCCTGGCACCAGATGATCAGGAGCAAGCAAATCAAGGTTTGCTTGCTGCCAATCAAATAATGGAAGTCTGGCTCCTGATGGTGAGCATGGTAGGAGCTACTGGTCTACATGGTGATTGGCTTCAGTTTTCTCCTGAGATTTTTGAAAATAAATATCTAGCCCTTTAAATGGTTTTGCAGTGAAAAACAGGCAAAAACCACTTAGAAGATGAAATTTAACTGAACTCTTAAAATTCATACTCAGAGAGCAGGCTGGAAAATACAAATGCCATGGGAAAACAAAATCTACTTAGCTAAGTTTTACACCATCTAACATGGGTGTTAACAAGAGAGCTAATGTCAAGAGACAGAAGAGATAAAGCAAAGTTACAGCATTAATCACTTTCTACATTAGTACTATAATTTAATTACTTCATATAGGTCTTATCTTACCAGCCACACCTCATGAGGGAAGATTAGTATGGGGGGGGACCCCTTTTCTAACGTGTCCAGCATGCGACTGTTAGAAAATGCCAATGGTGAACAGTGAGAAAACAGGGAAGATTTCTGGACATTCAAAATGTACTCATTGTGATTGTGGGCATGAGTGAAACTGATACTTCTCCACATGGGCTACAAAGGAGAGAGTTCTCAGCACCGCTCTAGAACACAGTTCGCAAATGCAGTGAAGAAGGCCTCTCTCACAGTATATTAGCTTACTAAGAACTACTGGCAATTTAATGATCCTACCAGAGCACCTAAGCTTGAAATATCACTGCACAATTGTGAGAAACAAAATCTCAGCAATCAATATGTTCTTTGATAATTTAACCATTTTTCTAAAGACAAAATGTTGCTATGAAGTCTAAATTGATCCTGCACTTGTCATTCTCCTGCCTCTGCCTCCGAAGATCTGAGAATAGAGACTGGTACATGTCACCACGCCCTTTTGGCTAATTCTTTAAGGTAATCTTCTGCCTTTTTACAAGTTTAACACAATGAACTCTATTACTTACCACTGGGGGTGGGGGGAACAGCCAGTAGCTAAAAGGAAATCAGAAATCTTTACAGAGAATTACTATTCAAGGAAAGATGAACTGATAAACTAAAAATACCTCAGCTATAATAGGTTCAACACTAAATATATTAAGTTATGACTAAAAACAAACAAGTAACCAACAATGATAAAGGAAAGGAAGGGAAGGAAAATTAAAAGGGAAAAGTTTGTTGTCCAAAGCCTTACAAATTGAGATTAAGTCTATGTAAAAGTATGTTCTGGGGTATATGGGAAGTGAGATGGAGGAAAGCTGGGCTGGAACCCAGTGCTAGAGTGTCTGCAAAACACGCATGAGGCCCTCCAGCACCACAAAGAAACAGAAAGAGCTGAGGCTGCACCTTGGTGGCAGAGCACACATCCAGCCTGTACCAGCCAGTTCTCAGCGGGACCTCCACTGCACCACCACTAACAAATAAACACAAGGGAAGGAGAGCACAGGGCCAGGTTGTAGAGTCGTCCTTTGTTCTAGAAGAGTAACAGGCAGTGACACAGATAGGCATGAAGTTTTGCTAAATGAAACTAATTCATCTGCTGTTCACATGAACAGATGGAACAGAGGAGAAATAAAAAATAATTAGCATCTCTGAGAAGACTTTTGCTACCTAGCTAGGAATTCTTTAGATGAACCAGAATGGCGAGTCAGTGTTGAAAGGGGAGCCTCCTTCACTGGCAACAACAGTGACAAGCCCACAACAAAGCAGAGTTGTATGGCAGAGGGGAAGGGGTGGGGAGAGAAAGCCCAAACAGACAGAAGCTTGGCTGGGTAGAGCTGAGTGGTAGAGTCCATGCCTAGCAAACACAGAGCCCATAGTCCAATGCCGAGTACCAGAAAGAAGACAACAAAACAGTAAGAGCAAGTAAATAAAAAATAAAAATCTAAAAAGTAAAAGCGCAGACTAACCGAGAGCTCTTGGAGGTAGTGTATCAACTACACAGCAGCAGCAGGGACCAGCTATTTCACCACTGGCTCTGCCCGACTAGCTCCACTTCTCTTCATGGAAGGCTCATAATTAACCAGTTGGCCTCAAATCATGTTTTCTAGTAATGGAGAAATCTTTTCCTCCATTTTTTACCCTTCATACTCATGCTAAAAATGGAGAGCCAATGCCCTCAGAAGAGACAACCCTGTTACTTAAGGCACAGGCTACAAGCCAGATGAAACCCATCCAGCACAGCGATGTGCCACAGGCCCTCCCACAGTTCTCAAAGAGAAGAAAGGAACCAGAGGAGAAAAATACATCTCTTACAATAGGAAACCGATTTTCTCTATAACCAACAGCAGGATGGGATGGGCTTACTCAGAGGACTGTATCATTTTGTTAGAGAAATGCCTCTTTGTGAATATCTCTCTTTCTTCACCATATTAAAAAATAATAATTATTATTAAAGTTTCTTCCTGGAACAACACAGAAGGGAAAATGATGCTGGATATGACACTATTATTTAGTTGGTGCCAGAGGAACCTTCAATTGAGCCAGAGTTCCAGTCAAATTTGTGCAATAAATTCTTGTGCATTTCAAACCAGGAGCCTGAATTATGTAAGTATGTGGCAGAAAGGCCTCACTTTAGACACTGACTTTCTGCTTGGCCAGTTGCATCCCTCCAAGGTCTAAATCAAGCTGCTGTGTCTAGTACCACATATTTTATCTACCAAGACAGCCTGCTCCACCATTCTGCATCAGGCACTCATCTAAGGTTACAAAATGAAGATCACTTTCCCTTACTGTACAGTGTACATGACAATAGTCAAAAACACCTATCATTTACTGCCCACTACTACAATGGAGGAAAATGGGCAGGTTAAGAGAGAATGACTATGAACCTCCACCCCCCCCCACACACACACAGATTTTCAGCACTGAGCTGTCAAGGCTGTTACAGACAACATGGTTTTAATATACTGCATGGAGGGACCTTAACAGAAACTCCCTGGAGGCTGCTGTTGGGAGGGGCCTCTCCTTCACCACATCTGCAATTGACTACACAGCACCTGCAAGAGATCCTTTTGTTCCCACGGGGTGCACTCAGTAAACAAGTTGAGAAGTAATAAGACTCCACAGCAGTTACTTGTGAGTGGAGGAAAGCATGCACAACCAGGGGCTTCTTACTCCACATGGAACTGTTTGTCCTGTGAAAAGCATAAGATGGTACCCAGATCTGAGAGATGAGTTCTGCAATTCTCCAGATTAGGCTTTGAAAATACAATGGAATTGTATTTTAAAATGTCTGATGCCCACATCAGCACTGCCCCATGACAGCCATGCCTTTACTTCTCCTCTTGCTGGTCTCCTAGCTACTTCAATATACAGGATCAACACTACTCTAAATTTCTAAAAATTATTGTAAAGCAAAATGAACTGTTTGGTGTCTGCTATGTGTTTAGCACATTAAACACACTAATTCTGTAATCCCCACAATAACAAGAGCTAGAATAATGAGCTTTACTTCAAAGTCAGAGAAATAGCGTAGCCAACCAGTATCACACATGTCAGTATAAATGATTTGATGTCACTGGGCTCATCTTTACTCTTTCAGTATTCACATACTGTTACAAACTCCTTATATTTGCATTGTTTAAATAACTCACATGGTCTGCTTCCAGTCCAGATGTGACACAGCAGCCAAAGGTATTCTGTGCAGCTGGACAAAGAAAACTGACTACAGGACAGTATTAATTCGTCTCTTTTGAACTTGGAGCATCACACTTGTATAGGTAAGTGCTTTATCAGCCCCAGTCTCCAGGTCTCTTGATGAACACATTCCTGAGAAATTATTCCCTAACTCTCATGCCCATGGTACACATGTGCACACTGCATATGAAAAGTTTCCATAATTAAAATGTGATAGAAGAGAAATTAATGCTCAAAGATTTAATAGCTGACAATGAGTAAGAAAGAAGACTTTCAAGCCAATGTGTCTAATCTATGGAGTCTGCAAGATATAAAAGTTATACAATAAGGAAACAATATAACCAGTAATTTTTCTCTTCCTGATATGTTGTTGAGCACTCTCATGGGTAATGAATCATTCTGTTCCTTTAAAGTCTAACCACAAGGAGGAAACATTCATAATTTGCAAATCACAATCATGGTAAAGAGGGAAAACTAAAGTTAGCTTAAACATGCCAATATGGCTACCGTAGCACAGAGCAGGATGTAAATAAAGGAAAGATTAGTGTAGACAGCAAAGCTCACTGGAGACCTGATAAGTGCAACAAAATACTATTTTCCTACTATACTGGTTTTGCAATTGCACACTTTATCATGCAATGAGCTCTACAAACATCTCTTAAGGCAACTGCAAAAAAAGGGAGGGGTGAGGGGTAGAACTCACTTATTATCCAGACTATGGGAGAAGGGAAACGGAAGTTACGATTTCACAGAGATAGTTACAAGATGAAAAAGGTCAATGAGTATGTTTCAGAAAAATATGTGTATACATAACACTTCTGAACTATACTTGATTTTTATATTGTGTTTTACCATAAAAAATTTGAGTACATTAAAGATAATGTTCCATTGACTCTTTAATCATCAGACATGAGGATAAAATTCATTTTCCACACTAATATGAGAATTTTCAGATATGAATGCTGATATCTGGTTTAGTGCTAAGAGATTACTCAGTTGTAATTTATGAACATAAGTGAGCAAGCTGGCCCACTTCTGGTCTCCAAAACTATCTTCAAACTGTCTGCTTTATGAATAAGCCCCACAAAGGAACCATCTAGTCCTATTTAATGTGATTTACTTAGCTGAGTGTGACTGTCACCTCAGTTAAAATTGCTTAAATCAACTTATCAATTAAAATGTCAAATGCTCTGTAAAATGAACATATTTAGTCCCAGTGCTTGGGACACAGAGAAAAGGTAGACTTCTGGGAGTTCCAGGCCAGCAGGACTATAGTAAGATCCTGTATTAAACAAAGAAACAAACAACAAAAACCATGTTCAAAGACCACTGCTGTCTCCCAGGAAAACGTCTTTGAATTCTCTAGTCAAACCTCCACTCTTTCCTTAGCACATCTGGCCCAAGCTGGTACATCTTTCACATCCCACAACTGATTAAAAGCTACATAGGAGCAAAAGGAACATACTGGCTTCTTGATGCCACCATTTCCACTTAATTCTCAAACTTATTATAGAAAGTGGAGACCCTTGGGCACACCACTAGAAGACAGACAAAAATTTGGACCTTCCCCAAGACCAACAGGCACCGGAGACTATAAACAGGCACCTAGTCTGAGGCCACCAATACAATAGCTGGGAGTATGAGAAAAAATAGTTGTGTTCCTTTTGTCTAAACACTAGGCCCCTGGTCTTAGCAGAGAAGAGCTCAAATGTGAGGAGAAAGGAGAAACCGACTTTGGCCTGTGTTTTCCCTATGAAGCAACCCCCACCCTCTGGGAGATGTGCACAAGGTGACCTCCTCACCTGGAAGCTGGGCTCTGCCTCACCATTAGGTGACAAGAACGCTGGGCAGTTCCTAACAAATGTTGCTGAATGTGTGAAAAATACCCAGGGTCACTGCTAATGAGAAAGCCAGAACATCCTGCCACCAAGCTACAGAGTGTTTACCTAATAAATCTTACAGATTTGAACAAAACCCAAGTTCAGGAGGTTACCATTAAAAAACAAACAAAACAAAACCTCACAGCCACACCAGCCTAAAACAACATTACCTCTATATCCCTAAAAGAGATATAATACATAAAGGTTTGGCATCAGAACAAGTTAAACACAAAAGAAAAGGTTATCCTAAAAACATGGACATTTATTTCTGAATATGTTGATAGGAACGTGTGACTGCAACTTGGAGGATAATCCTCATTTTGCCATGACTTAACTTTATTTGTAGAAGTTTCAGTGAGGAAAAGTACAAAGCAGAGAAGTCCCCAACCTGAGTGAAACAGGTACCCAAACACGGTAAGCAGAGCCCCACATCAAGTCCAAAAAAATTATAATTGCAATATAAGAAGTACATGATGAGAGAAACCAAGCAACACAGGTGTCTTTTTGCAGCATGTATATTGGATTTCCTAGAAGGTAGATATATAACTTGTACATGTCGGTGGACTGCGGCATGCTGATGGCCCCAAATGTCTAGGTTAAAACTAAAGTGTGGAAACAGTATCGCTATGTAGGGTATTTTATCTGCCAGAGTGATGAGAAGTATAAAATTTTCTTACTTTAACTTTAAAAAAAAAATCAATAATTTATCTCACTAATTATAAGCTCAGATTTAATCAGACAGGGCTAAACGCAAGTTTATACATGTATAATTTATGAAATAAAAAAGAGATTGCCAATCGATTTGAGTATAACTAAGGGTTATGTTTAAGCTTCTTAACTGAATTAATATACCAACAGACAATTGATAGAACTATAAATTTACCATTAACAGCAAACCACTATGGAGTGCTATTTGGCAGCAATGAAAAATCCTGGCTTAATCTGAGCATGGAGGGTATGTGTGCATGTGTGCGAGTGTGTAGAGAAGAGACAACAGAACAGACTGCAGTTGGGAGGAAGGCGAAAACATGGCCAACAACTTCCCTGACCAAGTGTGAAGTCACTCTGAATAATCAATTACAGTTGTCAAAAAGTTTATTATGTATAGCCGGGCGGTGGTGGTGCATGCCTTTGATCCCAGCACTTGAGAGGCAGAGGCAGGAGGATTTCTGAGTTCAAGGCCAGTCTGGTCTACAGAGTGAGTTCCAGAACAGCCAGGGATATACAGAGAAATCCTGTCTTGAAAAAAACCAAGGGGATCGGGGGAAAGTTTATGTATATTCCAGTTACTGGAGAAAATGTTCTTGTTCTCAATGGGAGAAAAGGGAAAGCTTGATCTACAGGATAAGAACTACAGGGCTAGAAAACATGCATGAAGAATTATGAACAGTGGGAAGGGTAGCAGGACCCACATTCTTAAAAGGGTGATAAGCTTCATACCGTGACATCTGAGATAAGAACTGAAGGATAAACGACCAGTTGCTACAGAGATGTACATAAGTATCATCTATTTGGGAAGGAGAAAGTTGAAAGTCCATGGAAATGAATGTTTAAAAGGGAAAGGGAGAAGGCTCACTGCACACTGACACAGGGGATATTTTGTTGGCAAGATAGCACTTGAAGGAAGATGGGACAGTGGAGCCCAAACATTGTAAGACATCATAACAACAACTACATAATAACTCTAATATACCCACAAGAAGTACAAAGGACAACTACAGTCAAATTCTAGGCAGTTGAGTAGGTGGGAAAGTGGAGGTGTCTAGTTTATATTCACCTTTCAATAACAAGCATTAGTTTAAAAGAAGGTATTAGAGTTCAGGTGAATGCTGAATTTCATTTTTAATGTACATACATGTATATATTTTATATATATATATATATATATATATATATATATATAATGATTAAAAGTTAGTAAAAGAGACAGAGAGTTAAGCTAAATTCTACCTTATCAGTCCAGAAGGATGTGATCATGAATGATTCACAAATACTTATGCCCTGATCTGCTAATTGCAAACTGTATGATCTGGGAGCTATGTACATGTCTCCAACAGGGACTTAAAACTTATTCATCTCTGTAGCCCCTGGCACCTGGTACTGTGTCTAACACATGGTGCACTGCTCAATTAATGTTTGTTGAATAAAATTACTTAATCTCTCTGGACTTCAATTTCCACCTCTGTTAAAAAGAAGAATTGGCTAGATCTAAATGATGTTCCTTCTAGCTCTAAATGCCCATCAGCCTAGGAATGTTACATTAAATGGGTCAATTCCCTACGATTCTCTGCCTTGTTGTACAATTCATATTCAACCAAGGGCACCAGAACATCAAAGCTGTGCCACCAGCCTAGGAGTGAGATTACGTGCATTCTTGAGTGGCTCCTTTGAGGTGGAAATGTTTCCATTAAATCAGGTCAAAGAAAGGAAACAGGCAGGTAGGGCACTTGAGAAAATGTGATGAGCTAGCCTTTACCACCCTCCCTACCCAGCATTAACTGTAGGTCTGTCCTGATGTGGGTACTACATGGAAATCTTCAAAATGGAAAAGAAACCCTGGGAAGTTCATTTTCAAAGATTCAAAGGCAATACATAAAAGTCTTAGATCTTCTAGGCCCAAGCTATTTAAAAGTTTTAAACCCAGTTGGGAAATATGGAGGAATGAAAAGGAAAGAGAAGGAAGGAAAAGACAGTCACTAGAGTACATGTAGTCCTGGGGCATAAAAATGTGCACTACATCACGGTATCTCTAACCACCGAGTGAACAATCAGCTTCTCATTATGATCAAGAAGCCTCGAATCAGAAAGCAATCGTGTACGTACTGTGAAAAAGAAGAAATGCCACACAGTACCTGGCTGATGAGCTAGTGACCTCACACTGTGCCCCTCCTGCTCCACCACCACAGATAACCAGATTAGGTGAAAGAATCAATAGCCAGAAAAGCTGCAGTTATTTTAGGACAAAGGTACTGACTTATCAGCTGTCACTGCACTTCCAATGCCAGAGGCTCCTCAAATCTTTCCAGTTCAACTTACAAGATTTAAATATGTAATAAATTGGCCTCATCGAATGGGACTGGGAACAGAGGGAATAATGAAAGCAATTTAATCTAGACTAATCCACCAGAAATACCATAATAACATAGGTTTTTAGTAACAATGCTTTTGCCTGAGACCACTTCTAAACATTAATCACTCAAATGGCCGAGTGTTCATACTAGGGTAGATTTTATTACTTGGTCTTCACAAGTTTCTACACTAATTGGCAAACATTTAGTTGACCAGTAAGTATGTCAATCAACTCAAATAGAAATCAAATAGCATTATGTAAAACTTACTGTAAGAGAAAAGAAATCTCAACCAAATAAAAGAATCAAGCCCTTCTCATTACACAGATTACTTTAAAAAAAATTGTTGTTGGGGTCAGTGAGAAAGCTTGGTGAGTAAAGGTACCTGCCATTAACCCCCTAAATCCCCAAGAGGGTACAAAGAGAAACCTACAGCACAGTTTGTATTCCGACCTCCACAGGCAGGGCTCGTTGTGGCTCGTTGTGGCTCGCTGTGACACACACGCACATGCACACCCACATTCAGTATTGTCTATCTGAATAGCGACTACCTTAGAGTTTCTAAAGCAAGTGTTGACTTTGTAACTGACTGTTGGTATAGGCAGCTGTAATGGCAGAACTTTAGAACAATAGAATAAAGAGCTACACCTTTCCCACTTGTGTTGCCATTGCCTTGAAAACATCTCTTTGTAAATTATCATTATTTACTTCATCTAATTGAGCTCTAGTAAAACTAAACTGTTCAAGAGGAGAGAAGATAAAAGAATGAAGCAAACATTAATGGCTCTGCTTTTTTTTTCATTTCATTTTATTAAGAGCTTTATGTGGTGTTCAATAATTACAGATATTATCCCTTCCAACCACACGCCAACGCTGTAACCCAAGAGTGCGCAGTGGTGGGGCCTTAGAAGAGAGCAAGACATTGTTCCAAAGGACAGAAGAACTAATGAATAAAAATGATCAGAAAAGGGTGTGCCCAGACATTCCCTCACTGGAAGATGAGAATTACAAGCAAATATATGAACTTGAGCCAACCAGAGGTGACTTATTCAGTCAACCCAACAGTTTGTAGGACCAGTATCATAGCAAATTAGTCACTTCAAGTTCCTTGGGATTTAATTCAAATACTCCATTCTTGGATACCACCCATGTATGTGCACACACATAGGCAACTACAAAAAATATAGCCAAAGATCAAAGAAAACCCAACAAGAGATCAAAGGAAAGGCATGTGGATAGAGTCCTCAGGGTAAGCTGTCCCCCTAGTTCCTGGTCTCTCTGCCTTATTTAACTCTTCTAAAAAGCTAGGGGTGCTGCAGATCAGGGGGACACACAATTAATAGACAGTGGACAAAGATATCATAACAAATGAAATTTCAAATGCATCCTGCTCAGTAACACAGACGATTCATTTACTTATATAACTGAACAATGTATTATCCAAGAGGCCATTTAAGAAGAAACTGCATATGCCTAACATACACAAAGATCAATTTAAATTTCAAAGGAAAATGATAGTAGCATAGAGCAGAGCATTTGAGCACCATATTTACCAAACTTAGCCCACAATTGTTTAAGATTCCATGTGGCAAAACCCTGGATCATTAGGTATAATCAAGAAGTTAGCCTCAGAAGCAGGGAAAGCAAAAACAAACACTTGATGTCAACAAATTATTTAAAACTGGTCTGGCCGGGCAGTGGTGGTGCACGCCTTTAATCCTAGCACTTGGGAGGTAGAGGCAGGCAGATTTCTGAGTTCAAGGCCAGTATGGCCTGCAGAGGGAGTTTCCAGGACAGCCAGAGCTACAAAGAGAAACCCTATCTTGAAAAATCAAAACAAACAAACAAACAAACAAACTGGTCTGGCTCCATGCTTGAGGCCAGGGAAAGCATCCTGAAAAATGTCCCTCATATTTTTTAGATGCCTTTCCTAATGCAAGGAGATATGAAGGTAGAAGCTGAAATTGTTTTATTTTCTTCTGTGCATGCTTGGAAAGCAGAAAAGCTTAGGAAGGTCCGAGACTAAATAAACAGGCAGCACAGCAGAGGTTATTAAGGCAGCTATATCTGCAATCTCAATACAACTTAAATTCAATGATCTGTGCCAAGAGTCAGATAATAGAAAAATTTAAGTATCCAATATATATTGTCCTTAAACACTATCCTGTCAGCCACCATTAAATACCATTTTGCCAGCTTGTAAAATTGATATTTCATATCTAGGGAGTGTACAATGGATAACTCTGGGAAAGAATTCAAGGCTTTAGACACACATTTGAGGTTTTGCAAATAAACATTAAGAATGAACTCAATAGCCAGAATGCTAACTAAATTTCATGACTATCGAACTTCTAGCAATTACAGTCACCCAGAAAGATACTGAACTGTTAAATTACTTTTAGGGCAAAAGCTTAAATGGCTCAACTCCCTAGTGGCCATCACAGGTAATATTTCTTAAAGAATGTCATCTCACAATTAATAAACTTGTAAGAGCATCTCATTTCTTGAGTAGAACGCATCAGATGTCACAAAATGAATCAATATCACTTCTGTCTTTGTATAATCGGACTCGGCTCATGACGGAAGTAGTCATTAAACAATCTTGGGGGAGGCTGCGTGTCCTGCCCTTGCTCACTGCACTGTTCATCTTCCAATTAATTTCTGCTTGGACATCCCTTTCTCCCTCCCACTGGTAATCAGAATGCCTGCCTGCCTTTCCCACACATCCATCCCAGACTGTCAAGTTTCTTTAGGCCTCACTGCTGTCAAGGTACTCATGTATTTCTCTCAAAATTATTCTCCTACTACACGTGCTCCCTTTCAATGAATCAAACCTTAGGTATTGCTTCCCCTCTTCATTAACATCCTCCAAATCCCAACATCTCTGTGAATTTCAATACTGATTAGAGTTCGAGAAAACATATGTCAATGAGCCAGGAACTGATGAGGTGAAGTCCTCCCCAGTAGTCACAAGATGAAAAACTGGAGAACAACATGAAGAATCGGGCTGGTAAATTACTCCAGACTGAAGGACAGCCATCACTCTGAAATTATGCCTTTTGAGAAGTAGGTCTTCATTCTTTTATGAAATCATCTCAGACATAGGGTATAGACACACTTCTCTCTAAATTTTAGTTCTGAAGATGAGCTCATTTTTCAGATGAAGGAAAAGGTGGCAAGAGCAAAGAACAGAGGATTCAGGGAAAACAGACAAGAGGTAATTGTGGGAGGGAGCCAGGGGACCAATCATGAAGAATCCAGCTTTGCTTGCTAGTGATAGATGTTAGCCAGTGGGAAATGAGGGAGACACTTAGGAAGAAAGGTGACACAATTTGAATTTTGCAAAGATCAAATGAGCTGCTGTGTAGGGTAAGAGATTGAGAGGCAATACTTCAAACAGGGAGTCAAAAGCTGTGTGGTGAGACAGGCTTCCCCACTTTGTGGGGGGTGGGGTGGGGCTTCTGGAACAATTTAGCCCTGCTCTCTATGTCTATGTAAAGTGATTATTATATAACATGACCTAGGGATAGAAGTCCACAAAAGTGGGTAGGTGCTCGGTTTATTATGTTTGCTTTATAACATACATTTTCATAGGCAACCTCTAGCAACATTGGACACAGAAATGAAAATAGTCCAACATAAAATTGTAAATATATTTAAAATAGTATGCTTTTTTCAAACCACTTTTTTAAGTGACTTTAATGCATGCTTCTCAAACATGAACTTTCCAGATAATAATGCTATGTAATGATGCCAAAAGATTGGGCAAGTCTGCTAGAGTATTGATCTAGATGTGGTGCTGGTTTTCTATAAATATTTAAGAACCCTCAATGTTCCTATTTGACGTTTCCTATCAATACAATTAAAATGTCAACATTAAAAAGTGGAGACAGCTTGGAGAAAGGGCTCAACAGGTAAAAGTACTTATCTTGTAGAAGAAGGGTCCAGCTTCCATTCCCAGCTTGGTGCCTCACAACTCTTAAGTCTCAAGGGATCAGACAACCTCTTCTGGCCTCCATGGTCACAGTGCATATGTAGTACACAGACAAACATGTAGGCAAAACACCATATGCATAACCACAAATAATAAATATCTAAGCTAGATGTGGTCACACACACCTTTAATTCCAGCACTTGGGAGACAAAAGGCCAGCTGGGTCTACTCACTAAGTCCATCCAACACTACAGGAACTGTGGAAACCGGTGAGTGTGCTCGGCCTATAGCCTCCTTTGGACTCAGCAACCTCAAACATCAGTGTAAATGCACCCAACTTCTCGCAAGCACTGGTCTATAAAATCTGAAAATGGAAGCAAATCCATTTCCCCATTACATCAAATGATTCTGTGGCAGCAAGAAGCTGATCTTAGTCTGTTAACACAATATTCATCAACAGGAAATGAGAATCACAGTGTTCTGCTAATCACTGTCACCTGACCAATATCTTGTCAATCACCAAGGAGAGGTAGCCTGTTCCTCACAAGTAAAACATTTCGCTATCTAATAAGGCTTCAGAAATTATTAAAAGGGCTGAAGGAGAGAGAATCTGGGAGATTGCAAAGTTTAGGTAACAGCTGTCAGATACCACTTCCATAATTCGGGCACATCTGGTTCAGTGTCTGCAAGGAATGGCAAGTACATATCCCAATCAAAAGAGGTGCCACACTGGAAGGTGACTCACATATGCCTCAGCAGGTAAAGCTATAACCACCATTTAACAAACAGAGCCAAAGTTACATTCCTTCCTTCCTGTGTCATCTTACTGTCAGTCCCCACACTCCTGTAGTATCTTTATTGAATTGAAGAAGAGATAACTGGCCTGCTCCATTTCTCTCTTTCTTATCTAGGAAATTGGGGAGCAAGATAATGCTCCACACACTAGATTCTTGTACTCTTTGGCATTCCCATAGGAAGTAAATGTACAGCAAATGAGAAGCTCAGTCCAGACCACTAAATCCCCACATCATTCCTGCTTTTCAAGATGGCCAGGAGCTCCACTGTACATAACCACAGAGGTTCCAAGTGGGCTGTAGCTACTTCTTCTCCCTTCCACATAACTTTAAGGACCTAATAGGCTGATTGAATCATGACTCTCTTGCCAAATTAAAAATCATTACTCTGTACAGTGGCCAATTAAATTCTATTTTCAGCAAACTAACAACCCATATCTGCCTCAAAGGACTGTAACCTATGACAGAATGAGGTTTAAGTAGAAAAATAAACTCCCAGAGCTGCTTGAGATATCACAGCCTCAAAGGAATTACATCCCGTCTAAAGAGCAGAGTCTTATCGGCATTCCTGGTGAGAACACAGTAACCGATCAAGGCTTTGCACACTGCCTTGTACAATGAATCACAGAGACTTTTGCTCTGATGAAGACTCTACTGAAATAGCTTCACCTTTCTCCCTGAAAATAAGCAGACCTCAGCTGTGCCTGTACTCAACAACAAGGGAGGTCAGCATTTAAATTCATCTTTGCTTAGGAAAGGTGGTCAAGAAACAACAGGGGGCTGGGGATACAGCCTGCAGTAAAATTACTGTCTGGTATATGATGACGGGCCCTGGGCTTGATCATCAGCACTGTCTGGTCCCCACCTGACCCCCAGTTCACCACAGTTCACCACAGGAAAATAAGAAGGTAAATAATATGCTGGACTAAGAGCCGTTGCTGAGGATGTAGCTAAGAAGGGGATCCTGAGCGGGGTCAAAATGCTGCAGCTTGACTGAGGTCAGCTAAGTGAGAACTGGCCACTTCTCAGATAATGAATGCCACACAGTTTAGCTCAGGCTACGCTGTTGTGGGAACTGATCTGAAGTGAAAGAGGGTGGGAGGGGAGGGGAATCCGCAGTAAGTTCTGAAAAGAGCTGCTGGATTTCTGTACCTTGGGTCTACCCTAAGTGAAATGAGGATTATGAAAAACTTGGGTATTGTTCCTATATATTCAGAGCACAACAAAACAGAACACTGAAAGTCCAAACTGGCTTCAGGGCAGTTTTGTTACTGAAGCAACATTTATGACTACTTTTTGTTTTGATTATTAATAAGAGTAGGGAAGCTCAATCAGATACAAGGGTATTTGACTACCTTGCTCTGTACAGGGACAATATGAAGAGATTCCTTGGCTGAAAGATAGGATTGGAAAAAATAAAAATAAAAAAAGTAAGACTTGCCAATAAAGTCCCAAAGGATCAGGGCCAGATTTCCATTCCTAATAAAACCCCAACACAAGTTTCCTCCTCCTTCCCTAAAGCCTATAGAACAATAATTCTGCCATTATCTTGGCCCTGTAAGTGCAAAGAACTAGAACAAGTTAAAATTACAAAAGAAAGCTGCCCAATGGTTCATCCAGAATTTGGAGACTAATGGGAGAGGACTGTTGTCATTTGAGACCACCCTGGGCTACCTACTATAAACAAATCTATAGTACAAGATCCTATATAAATCAATCAATTGACCAATCAGTCAATCAATTTGCTTTAAAATTATAAAGGAAATTCAACAATTATAGCCATAAACCAGTTCCGTTTTTCTTGAATTCAGTAGCTCAATTTTATCAGTTGGTATAATAAAAACAAAACAAATCAAGATAATTGCAATAAGACATAGGCAGCTTTAGTGAAAAGCACTTAATACACTTATAACCAGTGTATAGAAAGATTAATAAGAGTAATGCATTCTTTTTATGGTGAATTCAACTGGTCTCAACATTTTATGAATTAAAAGACCCATAGAATCACAGCACCTATGGGTTACAAGGGAACTTTTCAAATCTCCTCAAGGTTTCTTCTACATGGTTAACCAACCAGCATCTGCCTAAACCTCTTCAATGACCGGATGACAGCACCCTCCAGTGGATACCCACTCTCGGACACCTTTTCTTAGACAGTTCTTTTGTGCACATTAAGCAAAAATATGATCCAGTGTGTCAGATCTTAGTTTTGCTTGTCTGCTGTCCTGCAGGAAAATAATCCCTCATGTTTTCTCACTGACTAGACAGTGTTAGTGTCTCTGCAGTGCAGCCTAACAAGGAAGTCATAAAACTTGAGTTTTCTATAGCTCAGTGGGATTCTAAATGCCACCAGAATCATAAAGAACTCACTTTCCAGCACAGGACACCTCAGGCAACCAAATCCCCAGCGCACTGTGAAATCATTCTTCAGGAACTTAGCTGCCTGTTGCTCTGGTCTTCTAAATGACCCAAATGGATAAAAAGGAATCTAAAATTAAGGATTTTGTCTTCTCGTTGTCTAATTTGTCGGTTACAGCACTGAAACAATTCTCAAAAAAGAGATAAGACAGACTAATGGTGTCATTATGATTAGTGAGCTAAACTCCAGACAGAGAACACTGGGATAGGCTTTCATTATGTCAAAAAGAAAAATTACAAAGGAAGATATCTTTGAAGAAGTAGTGATTCCAAGTCCAAATTTAAGATGTCAAAGAAAACAGAAATACAACAATACTGAAATCATTCCTATTTTGAGTCCTGGTGCTTTGGACCTCACAGAAAGTGTGTCACGTTAGCCTTAGGGGACTTCACAGCCGGAGTCTGGGCACTGTACTCTAAAAGGTCCTGGCAATCTTGATACCTTATTATCCTAACCAGGAAAAAAAATCCGATTCAGGTGCCCAGCCTGCGGCTACTTTCAAGGACTACCCTGTTTACCATGAAACAGTCCACTTGCTTTACTTGTTGGTTCAATATCCCAACCAGAAACTACTGTGTCTACTCTGTGCAATATGAAAGTAATTACAAAATAAATAAAAAATGACAAACCTAAACTGCTACAAAATATTTTAGCCCATTTAGAGAGAATTTTCAAGAAACAGTTCTTAAACTTGCTACTGCCTTAAGGCAGGAAAGACCTCTCCTCCCTCCCTCCCCCCTTACATACATACATACATACATACATACATACATACATACGTGTGTGTGTGTGTGTGTGTGTGTATGTATATATACACATATGTGTGTATGGCCTTTGAGGAGTCACTTTACATGCTGGGGAGAAGGCATCTCCTTCCTCCCTTCCTGTCCCCCTCCCCCCGGCTCGTGCGCTCTCTCTCTCTCTCTCTCTCTCTCTCTCTCTCTCTCTCTCTCTCTCTCTCTCTCTCTCTCTCTCACACACACACACACACACACACACACAGGTATATGGTCCTCGAGGAGTCATTCTACATGCTGGGGAAACAAAACTGAATCAAACAGGAATTCTACCTTCAAAGAAGTTAAAAATCTGTCAATGGAGATGAGCCATACACTACAATGTGAGGAGAAAAAAAAGAGGAACATAAAACAAGATGTGGATCAAATTTGGCAGCAGCTCAGTGGGAGAAGCTGTCTTTTGAGGATGAAGATGGTCCTGCCTGCTCAATGTTGAAGATTGGGGACCACCGTACAGATAGCAGAAAAGGAAGCAGGAGCAGAACAAGAAAATAAAAGGGAAATGAGAGAATGAAGCACAATGAGAAAGACTCTGACTTAGCAAACTGTACTATTCTGTTCATGAGTCTACTGCTGAGTTTGGGTGAGTCAAATATTTAGTAGTCATGACTGTTCCATATAGTATGTTGGGCTCTACCCACTAAGTGTTTACAGTGACACACAAATGTCACCACAAACCCCAAACGTCTAAAAGCCAAGCATACAGAGAATGCACGGAAGCAGAGGCCATAACATGGGGGCTCTATGAGACTGTTCTTTTTTTTGTTATGAAATGGAAACCTTTTTAACAGTTTACCATATGATAAGTAGCAGAATCAGGTGTATTTCTGGAAGAGAAATTTTACAGCCATATATAATTAGAGAAACAGATAGAAATAAAGAGCCAATTCAGAGGCATTTCTGATGATAGAGATATATTAGGACCAAAAATGTTGAAAAGCACACTGTCCAAGCAAATTTTAAATGATTCCAACAAGCATGAACCCTTAGCTTTTCATGACTCCCTTGCTGTAATATGCCACTACCACCCTTGTCAGAGAGAGAAAGGTTTCTTTACGTGCTGCACTAATCCCTGCCAACACTGAAAAGCTCAGCTATGGATTCTAGCATAGGAAATTTTGTATCCAAGTATACAGGTAGGTCCCTTGCCTTATTTCACATAGACTAATTAGGAAGCAAATTATTTGTTAAGATATTAGCATAACAAATCAAATTAAAATGAAACTTAGGAATAGGCCATTCAAAACGAAAGTTAAGAATATTAGGATAAATCTTTCAACGGAAAGAGAAAAGAAAAAAATCAGGCCTAAGGGAAGAAGCCTGCAGCTCTTGGCTGAGTGAGCTGCATGTACAGGAAATGAAAAGCTGACGGCTACAGCTATGCATCTTGGGAACCCAGAGTGAACTAACTACAAGAGTCACTAAATAAGCTTGAGAAACAGTAAGTCTTAACGAGCGAGCACTATGTGAAAGCCATTCAACATGCAGAAGAAGAATGACAATGTCACCACTTTATAGACAAAAGAAGTCTGACTGTCACTACTAAGTATACAAACAGACCTCACGCTCAGCTCAGTCTGATTTAAAAACTGTCAGGTTTCTACAATAATTGACTCTGAAATTACTGTATGATACCAAGGCAAGCCACCTTGTAGAAGACAGAGACATAAGGAAACACAAAGAGGAAGGAGGAATGGTAGCCAGTAGGCACAGGAAACCCTAGGAAGAGGATAAGAAAAGACCAATGCTAACTTCTGAACTCCACCAGCATGGGTATATTCAGCCATGAAGAAATAAGAAAAGTCCTTTGGGCTGTCTTCTACATAAAGCAAAGCAGAGGGCCCAGACCAAGGAGAAAAGATAAAAAGAAAAAAGAAAAGGAACAACTTTCCTGAACTTTTAAGGTTTACTATAAGTCTTCTATTCTAAGGAAAACCCACTGCATCAGCACTGAAAGAGAATCTCAAACTAAACTGCTTATCTTGTAGACGCTGACAAAAACACTACATTCCCTTTCTGTCTCTGAAATACTTTCTACTCTACAGATTCCTTGGAGCTAGCTACACTTTCAAACCAACACTGTCACATCTCATTTAAATTCAGTAATAGCAGGTAGGCAGTGGTGCCTCCGCTCACCCTTCACTGCACCTGTGAACAGCCAGGCTTCCTCTACCATGGATTCTGAAAGTAGGAGGAAGAAAACGCACCCTGAGTTATGGTACAAGTCGATGAAATGTTTCTTCTCCCAAAGCCTGCCACACAGCTGCTCTTCAAGAGCTCCTGGAGCTTATTTCTGCCATTTTATTTACACAGAGCAATACAACACTCTAATACCAATGTGTCTCACTAAATGCAACCCCTACAGTAAAGAAACAGCTTGGTTTTACTTGGTGGTTCACCTTCTTGTTTCTGCCCAATGAGGAGGTGGGCAAAAACATCTGTGTGTGTGTCAGGGGATTGGGGTGGGGGCAGAGGAGATTAACAATGTGAAACAGTAAAAACAACTGTGACATTCCCTAACTGTTTCAAAATTTATTCAATTGTGAATAAAGGTGAAAGGGGCACCAATGACTGAAAATCAGAGGTGAGTGCATAGCCAGCAAGAGAAATGTACACTAACACTGTGGGTGACAAGGACAGTAAGGAAGTGTATGCTTCCCCTGAGCAGAAATAGACTTACGCCCTAGGAAAGAATGAACAGACCCCAATGTCTTCATTCCTGCTGCTGGCCATTACCATGACCTTAAGCCTTTGGTTATACAAATTGCCCAGCTTCATATCACCCAATACTCACATGTCTGAATGGCACAAAAACTGGAACCTGTCCCTCCACTCTCAAAGCATTCACCTTTATGTACCATCGAGTGGATTTTGTTAACAGTTGGGTTAAGAAGTTGATCTAGTGACCAGCCTGTTAAGAGGAAAGTCACCGTGTGGCTGCTTTGTACCCTCTCTGCCCCACAGAATGGAAACAAACAGGCGGACCACCAGATAAACCAGACTTTCATTTGTCACATGGGTCAGATTTAGAAAGACACTGAATTAGACTGCTCCCTGTAATTTCTTTGCAATATCCATATATACACATATTAGCCACTCATCTATTTTACATATTATTACAACTATAGACCTCTTTACATTATTCCTAAGAAGCCCTTAGCTTTATCCAGAAAACTTCTCTCATATAAAGTTTCACCAACTGCAATGATTTTCTACTTGAAGGCCGTACATTTATCAGCTTCTTAAAACAAAAACTGGAAAAATAAAGAAATGAGAAAGAACAGATTAAAATAAACTATTTTCTTTTTTGGTTTTTCGAGACAGGGTTTCTCTGTATAGCCCTGGCTGTCCTGGAACTCACTCTGTAGACCAGGTTGGCCTGGAACTCAGAAATCCACCTGCCTCTGCCTCCCAAGTACTGGGATTAAAGGCGTGCACCACCACTGCCCGGCTATTTTCTTTTTCTTTAATTAGATGTTTTCATTATTTACATTTCAAATGATATCTCCTTTCCCGATTTCCCCTCAAAAACAAACAAACAAACAAAAAAACAAACAAACAAAAAAACCCCACCTGTTCCCTCCCCGATCCCCCTGCTCATCAACCCACCCTCTCCCGCCTCATTGCCCTAGCATTCCCCTACACTGGGTCCTTCACAGGACCAAGGGCCTCTCCTCCCATTGATAACTGACTAGGCGGCCATCCTCTGATACATATGCAGCTGGAGCCATGAGTCCCACCATATGTACTCTTTGATTGGTGGTTAAGTGCCTGGGAACTCTGAGGGTACTACGTAGTTCATACTGTTGCTCATCCTAAGGGGCTGCAAACCCTTCAGCTCCTTAGCTCCTTTCTCTAGCTCCTTAACTGGGGACCCTGTACTCAGTTCAAGGGAAGGCTGTGAGCCTCTACTTCTGTATTAGTCAGGTACTGTCAGAGCCTCTAAGGAGATAGCTATATCAGGCTCCTGTCAGCCAGCACTTGCTGGCATCCACAATAGTGTTTGGATTTGATGACTGAATATGGGAAGAATTCCCAGGTGGAGCAGTCTCTGGATTGTCCTTCCTTCAGTCTCTGCTCCATAGTTTGTCTCTGCAACTCCTTCCATGGGCATTTTCTTCCTCCTTCTAAGAAGGAAACCCAATCACAAAAGTGCACACATGGTATGCACTCACTAATAAGTAGATATTAGCCCAGAAGCTCGGAATACCCAAAATACAATCTACAAACCACAAAATAAACTATTTTCAATTGATAATCAACTCTGCACATGAAAGCCATGAGGAAAAATGGCAAGTCCTTTCATTAGAGCAATTTCTAGGTGTGTTCTATGCATACAGTCAACTCAAACAAATGAACTATTAAAGTTCTATCAGGTTCTGCTCTAGAATCAATAATAGAGCAGAAAAAACTGGGAGTTCATGCTATGGTGTTTAACAAGCCACTTTAAAGTGTGTATTGGGCTGAAGCAACATGAGGTGCCAATCACTACTCAATGTAAGAAGAGCTGGCTTCTGACAGGAACCGCTTATTCAAAGGCACTGCAACAGTCTTCTTTCTATGCCAAAGATTTCAGCATTTCACAAATAAATAAACAGGGTACAGAAAACAAGATTAAAGAGATTTAAATCCAGCTGCAGAAAAGACAATAAACTTATGACACGAAGTAGTAAGAATGAAGCCAGGTTTTAGAATAGAAAAATAAAAATACTTCAGCAAACATGAATATTTTCTAAAATAAAATATTCAAATACAGAAAATTAAGAAATCATCTAAAATCCACACACAAAAGAAGACAAAATGTGCAGCAAGATAAATCTTGCCCTCTTAGCAAGGGAACTTCTCTCTGTAACCAACAGAACCCATTACAGAAAACCAAAGCAATCAAAATGCAGAGCTGTGGAGGCCAGTCCCAGCTGATACAGCTACAGCGAACTCCCACACACAACCTGCTCAGGGAGCATTGCAGAGGAGGGGGCAAAAAGATTGTAAGAGCCAGAAGAACAGGGAGTTTTCTTTGAGACTATGTCTCTCGGAATGTCAGAAGGTACAGACACAAAGTCGCACCAACGTGACCACCTAAACATGAGCTGCCCAAAGACAGCAACTAAAGGCTGACTAGGTAAACAGGAGAGAGACCAGGAGACTTCATGCTAACACAAAGCACTACAGACAACTGAGGGGTGCTCTGAGTGGGAGAAACATTCTTCCCCACAAAAAGTACACAACTGCTGTCCAACACCAAATGGTCTGTCCTGAAAGCATGCATGCAAATGACATCATACAGACTGAGCGAGTTGTGTGTGTGTGTGTGTGTGTGTGTGTGTGTGTGTAACAACAATTAGTGAGAAAGGAAGCCATGAATTTGAAAGAAAGCAAGGAAAATTTACATTGAGTCATTTGGAGGAAGGAAAGAGAAGACAAAAATGATACAGTTATAATCTCAAAAACTAATTAAAATAATTATGCTTTTAAAAATAATCAAAGGTGATTATTTACATAAAGGGAAATATAATTATTTATATGTTTTGACCTTTTAACCAGCTTGGAATTCTGTCTATAATAAATAATTTCTATGGGAGAAGTACCTATCAAAAGGTATTAAGAAAACTTAAAGTCTGGAATGAAAGACTGATTAGGAAATATTACATTAACATAAAGGAACTATGGGTCTAAATACAAAAACTAAAAGTGCAGTAATTTAAACCAAGTATGAAATTTCTGTTTCTAGCCACAAAGGGCCTTCTTGCCTAAAAGGCTGGGGTAGAGGCACTCAAACCTGCTCTTCATGACACTAGACAACACACACCGAGGAACTGTGATCCTATCAGATGGCACACAAAGGGGCTTGCTCTGTCTTATGGGGACAGTGAACACAGGCCTCTGCCCCTGTCTTACAAGACTCCTAGCAATTTAACAGTCTGGAGAGGTGGAGGCGGAGTGCAAGACACAAACTACAAGGAGATGAGGTCAGCAAAGAAAGAGACCCAGCAATAAATGTGCAGAAAATCAAGCCGAGGCCAGGGAAAGGAGCATTCAAAACAATTAGAAGGAACAGTGCCAACATATGCATATGATCCAGTCACTCTCCTACAGATCAAGAAACATGACTCCACACAAATGCTTATACTCAAATGTTCAGATCTTATATATAAATACAAAAAGAAACCTAAGAAACGAAAAGCCAACACCTAAACCATCAGCAAATAAAGGCCAAGAACAAGCCAAGACCACGTCATTGCCATAGGATAAAAAGGAAATAATTATAGATACTCATCGCAATGTGGACACTAAAGAAGCCAGATTTAAAACAAAAGTACATCTATCTAATTCCATTCACACAAAAATTACAGCAAATGCAAACTAACGTGTGGGGACAGAAAGCAGATGAGTGGTTAGCAGCTGCAGAAGAGGGACGTGGGGATGAATACCAAGGGCCACATGTTCACTATCTTGTCTGCAGTGATGGCTTTGTGGTTATATATAGTTCCTCAACTTTTACAAATTGTGCAGTTACATATGGATAGTTTTCCTTCAACATCAATAAATCTCAATACAACGTGCTTTTTCCCCCTAAAGTACATGATGCAGGGCTGGAGAAACGGTTCAGTGCTGTCTGCATAAGCAAGAAGGCCTGAATTCAAATCCCAGCATTCACATGGGAAGTCTGGTGTAGCTTCTTGAAAGTGCCTGTAATCTTAATCCCAGAGCTGGGATGGAGAGAACAGGATCACTGGAGCAGACAGGCTCCCGCCTAGCTCTGGGCTTTTCATAGACCCTGTCTTCACACACACACACACACACACACACACACACACACACACACACACACCCCCCAATATACCTCTCCCTCCCTGCTCCATGGTATGTGAACAGCTTAAAAATCAGAAATAAAGCAACAGGTATATACTGGCCAAAATCAGAGGTTCAGAAAGATCTATATGAAATCTGTTGACATCTTTTGTGATTTGGCTAATTTTTTTAAAGCTTGACACCTATAAACTATAATGGAATCTAAGAGTTCATTCTTATTTACGGGAAACAAGTTGAAAAATTCAATCCAGAGGGTACAAAAGGAAAAGGTAGTTGAAAGAAAGACTGTACAACTCATCGATGGTGACATGTGCTCTGTTACCCATTCCCAGCAAAGGGATTCCTGGCGCCAGAGAGTGATTACACTAGGAATAACAGGATGCTTGAAGCATGGTCAGCTTCTGAGGAGGGCTGCATGAGGAAGCCCGGGTGAGCCACAATGGCACACCTTACACACAGAAAGGCAGCAATGCTTGGGAGCTGGCATCTCAGATTCTAGAAACAGCAATTTCTTATGATCACTTGAAATAAGATAAAACAGCCCTACCATACGTGTTGTTCGCTTAATAGCTCTGTGGAGTTTTTGTTTGTTTTAATTGTTATTTAAAAAGGAAAGTCACTCTTAATCACAAAATGTAAACTGTAGAACAGGAAAACTGCCAAAACCAACTGGGTGGCTATAAACAACAGGAGTTATCTAACAGAGTTCAAAGCCCAGACGATGAGAGCAAGGCACTGACAGGACCCTGTTTCCTCTGCAGTCTGGGCTCAGTGCCTTGCCTCTTCCAGTTTGGGTACGTCTGAAGGCTTATAACAAACCTGGGTGCTCCCTGTCTTCCCACCATTTCACCCCAACTTCTGCCTGTTTCCCTGGCTCTCTTCCCTGCCTCATCTAGCCTTAAGAGGACACCAGTCATTTGCACATGGAGGACAAAGGCTGACTACTGACAGGTGAAGGTACACTAACAGGTAGGAAATTAAAGAGCCTTTAAGAAAAGATACAAGTAAACTCACAATAGTAGCTCTTTAAAGAGACAGTAATGAGGAAGAGCCAAAGTTTAGTTAATGTAGCAAGAAAAACCTTACTTCTAAATGCACGGAAACCGTTGCGTCCTGTGAAATTAAGACACTTTGAAATAACTAAGAAATGCAAAAATACTGATACTGACAGGCCTAGCAACTCCACAATGAATAAAGAAATGGAAAATAATTTTCCTTAAGACTATCAGTTCCTATTTTCTTTTTTTCTTTTTAAAGATTTTATTATACACACACATACACACACAAATGAGAGTACACTGTAGTTATCTACAGACATATGTGAAGAGGGCATCAGATCCCATTACAGATGGTTGTGAGCCACCGTGTAGTTGCTGGGAACTGAACTCAGGAACTCTGGAAGAGCAGTCAGTGCTCTTAACTACTGAGCCATCTCTCCAGCCCCTTCTTTCTTTTTTTCTAATTTTGGAGTTATACTTTACAACAAACATCCCTGATCCTTATTTCACCCCAAACTCCCTCTTGTTTATAAGAATTTCAATTTGCAAAAATATTGCTTGAATTATCAAGGCTAAGATACTACTTTTGTAACCAGAAAGCGGGAAGAAAGCCACACTATTTTGTTGATTTTAAATGAGAAGTGATTTGCTTTTAAGGGAAGTATAAATCTTACCCTTTTAAAGATCTGTGCCATCGTGTGCTTGTGTTCCCCATCTGCAGACAACAATGTGGCAGCGAGTGGAGACTTCTCTACCCAGTGTTTGCACCAACCACATAATGCCAGCATAACCTGAAAAGTAAGCTTGGTGCCTATTCTATAGACTACCAAATGGGACACATTTTGTAGTTAAATTACTAAAAGATGAAATCCTGACAAACACAGCAAATAAATATCTGGTATATATATATATATATATATATATATATATATATATATATATATATATATACCAGATATATATATATGTATGTATTTTTCAGGGGGATTTGTAAGACTAAAGTTCAAGATTTTATTTATTATTCTCAGAAATAACAAAAGTAAAAATTTAAGAAATTTTTAAAAAGGAAAAAAAAAGAGAGAACTGTGCATGACAGTACATGCCTATAATCCAGCACTCAAGAGCCTGAGGCAGAAAAATCCTACGTTTCTAGCCAGGCTGAGCTCCATAGCAAGATCTAATATCCAAGAGCTAAAAATGTGCATGGGTGGCTGAACACTCACTTTATCCTACACAAAGTCTCCTCTAGAAGAAAAGTGCCCTAATTCATAATGTTTATTTTATATCTTTGCTTTTTTTTATTTGAAATGAGATCCCATGTAGCCCAGGCTGGCCTGAAACTCCTGATCCTCCAGTCACTACAGTGTGTGTTAGTTAGGATTATGGGCATGCATCGCCATGCCCAGGTATGCAGGGCTAGAGAGTGAATCCAGGGCTTTATGCATGCTAGGCAAGCACACTTGAGTAACTGAGCCATAGCCTCCAGTCCATTTTTATTTTTGAGCAGTATGTAAGTCAAGTGTTAAAAGGACCCTTTCATAGATCTCCTTTACATTCAACATAGAGTGACACTGCGAGAAACTTTTATTTGTTAGGGGTATGAGGGAAAATGCTTTCTTAAACACAGATCTGATAAAAAACAAACAAACAAACAAACATAAGAAAATTAGATCAAATATCCTTGTTTCTTCCAACCTTAAAAAGAACCATGTTTAAGAGGAAAGATCATAGACACAGTACCTGTTTTAAAATATACATAGCTAAATAGAGTCACTTTAGAACTGAGGCCACAAAGCCCACTAGGTACTATATAGGGGTTTTGAGCCTAAGAAAATAGAAAATGATAAATATGCATATATATGAAATACATACATATGATACATATATATGTATGTGTATATATATATACATATATGTATATCTAATTTTTGAAAATGAATACAGAAGACATCCAACCAGGCCTAAACACCACCCATTTACATCACTTTCACCAGCATAGAGGTTTAAAAACTTAAATATGATGTTTTAAGACACCAATAGATATGTATATCTAATTTTGACTAGTGAGAAAGGGCACAGGTACTCAGGAGCCTCCTCCAGGCCCAGGTCTCCAAGATTCAAGGACATAGCCACTGCTCTTTCTTTATCTTGGTGAAGGTAAACAGTATTAAATCTAAATGAGTTTTCACTGAAATAGATCCCATCCTCTAATGCTCCTCTGTGTTGATTACATTTATGAAGACTGCTCTCAATGAAGTGTTACATAAATTATCTGCTAGGAGAGCAAATACCAATGACGAGCAGTAAGCAGTGTGTGTTTTTAAAATAGAAGACCAGGCTAAAATCAAAAGAACCCAGGTATTCTAAATCAGCTGAACAATCTACAGTCTGTGGAAACATAGAGGAGAATTAGAACCACATAATAAGGCATAATAGAGCTATCACATTTAATCAAATGACAGATTCCACTTGCTTTAAAACACATCATTTTTTCATATGCTACTATCCATTATGATGTTTAACTGGGGGAGGGGGTAATAAGGGAATGTTAAGAATTAAGTAAGTGTCATATATCACTGATAAAGCCCAAAAGACAGGATATGTTTCATAAATAGACAACTCTACTTTTCATCCATCACAACTGAAAAATCTCACTGGTAAAGCTAGTATAACTGTTCCCATCCTTTACACTCCTGTAAGGTTCCCACTATGCTAGATCAGTCTATACAAGTGGAACTCAAAGAGTTAAGGGTATAATACAGCAACGAAGTAGAAGAAAATGAATACAGAAGACATCCAACCAGGCCTAAACACCACCCATTTACATCACTTTCACCAGCACAGAGGTTTAAAAACTTAAATATGATGTTTTAAGACACCAATAGTATGTGTACACTAAGAATTAGCCTGTGGCCCCCAAGCTGATCATGTTCTTTGCATCAGCTCAGGGTGAATAATGATCAGAAGGCAACTGGCAGACACACACACACAGCCCCCAGCTCTGTTTGATGTATGATCCTGTGACAACATGATTAGCAAGAACCATTTCTCTTATACCAAAATACTAGGTCCAGATGTCACCCCAGTGCCTGGAAAAGATGCTACATGGTGACAGCTGTGGGATGTTCCCAGGCTGAAGAGTTGCATCCTGACAAGACACATGCTTTGACCATCAGGTATCAGTGCACTCATAAAACATTACCCCCAAAGAACTCTACCCAACAAAATTAAAAATTAGCATCCTTTCTTGCTTCCTGGTCTGCTGAAGTCCCAGTAAATAAGGGCCGTTTTGTAGAGAGATGATAAAGGAACCACTGCATTTCATGTAATTAAGCAATAAGCACACAGAAGTAATTACGTGTATAGCATGAGACAGCAATAAGCATTCAGCACAACACAAATCACTCAGCCCATTCATTTCACTACACTTTTCTAATTGAAAGTACTGGTGACCCAGATAAAGCACTGAACTGAAAGTCAAGCGAATTTGAACAGTAAGATGTAGATGTTGCAAGCACAGTCTTTTGGCCGAATCTAGGGTCTATTCCCAAGGGTTCCACTCACCAGCAATTTACCTTTGTGTAAGTATCTTAAAGCAGCCAGCCCTCCACTTCCTACCATCTTAAAATAAAGATGGAGCTTTGAGTTTTGAGTAATCAGGTAATGCTTTTGGTACAAAGCTTGGCGTGGGATGAACATGATGGATGTTATGCGCTACCAGCATGGATGTTATCAGCATAGCACTACCGAGGTACACAATTTCTCATTATTTGAATGTCTCTATTGCTCTGGGTTCTTTCTTCTATCCCAAAGCACTCTGATTGTACCATGCAATGTTAATCTGTATTTTATCCTAATTTATCCTCCCACGGGCCCCATCTACCCTCAGAAGCATCTTTGCAGCCTCTTGGTAAGTGGCATAATACTGAAAAATATTTGAGTTCTATAGAAGTGCTAAAGAAAATACCCAAGCACTGAATGAATGAAGCATGAATGAACCTAATTACCAGCTAAAGACCTTTTAGGTACTGGTTTTCACCGCCTGTCACACTCCACACTAAAGAGGAGTACCACAAAACAGAAAAGCTAGGTGGCATTTCGAGAGCTCCAAGCAGTTCTTCCCTCCATTCAAAAGTATGTTGCTATGCAAATGCTTCAACCCAAAGGAGACAGTAATGTGCTTCAGAGGAACACTGCCAGCCTGACCCATAAACATCCTTATCAGGAGGAGTCAAAACTATTTAATTCATTACAGGCTGAGCGTTTAAAATGCAAGAGAGGATTTAGCAATGCAAACTCCAGTAGTGGCCTACAAAGGGCACAGTCCCAGTTAACAGCTGCCTCTATAATGGGAAAAGAATAAAGGGGAGAGGACTGGACTTGTTCTGCCTCCCTTCAAGCCCCAACATGAAATTCTGTATTCAATCTTCATATATAGAAATGCCCAAAACTTTAGAATTCCCACCACCATAAGAAAAATAAAAAACATTATTTCAAAGAATCATTTGTTCCTATTCCATTCAAGTATTGTGAATATATGTCTGAGTCAGTAAAGACAGCAGGCAGTTTATACCTAACAGAACAGATATGAGAAAATGTCTGCCAGAGAAAAGAGCTGAAATTAATTGTGCTAGTGACACCAAAGCAATCCCCTTACATCATCAGTAACTCAATACAGCAAGTAGTAGAAGTCAAACGATGACATTTGGCCTCTCTGACCTGTGAGCAAGACACACTAGCCTGAACTTCTAGTTACTATCCCAAGAAAGCAGAATATAGCTAAAGCAGTGCTACTCTAAAGGGTGTCAAGAAAGAACCAATCTCCCTCTCCCTCTGTCTGTCTGTCTGTCTGTCTGTCTGTCTGTCTGTCTGTCTTGGCCACTCTATCTCTGTATCAGTAGCTAACACATTTCCACTCAGGGAATCAAACAGAATCCTCTACCCTCAGTTCAACTTCTAATACCTACGTGAATCACGGGGAATTTACCTTTCCAAGGTTAAATCATTATAAACACTAGAGAGGATTGAAGACAGAGGATCTGCCATACATATGTTTTAACTTCTTGGTGTATAAGTCACTTTGTCTTACATGCGTGTACATGTAAGGCTTATGCACAAACCATAACACACTTGTGTGGAGGTCACAGAACAATTTTCAGGGAGTTGATTCTCCCTTTGCTCATTTGTGGTACAGGTTCTGTGTTACTTCTGCTTGTGCTATTTATTGCTTCTCCATCTCTGGCTTCCTCTCACAAAGCAGAATTGCTGAGATCCCAAATGTATGCTACCAGAGTCTTTAAATTGGTTTCTAGGGATCAACTTTGGGATGTTAAGTTTGTTCACCAAGTGATTTTAATCATCTCTCTGACCCGTTCTGATATTTAAATAAAAAGCCTAACAAGTTAAAGAGCACATAATACTGTTGTAACAGACAGAAAATTCAGTTCTCAGCACTCACTTCTGACAGTTCACAACCTCCCAGAACTCCAACTCCAGGGAGATATCATGCCTGATCTCCATGGGCACTTTCACCCATGTAAATGTACCCCAGATACACACATACACACACACACACACACACACACACACACACACACACACACACAAAATCTACTTTAAAAGTCACAACTTCCCCTCTGTAATGAGGTACAAAGAATACGAACATCAGCATACACTTGAAACCAGGAAAAAATGGCTCACATAAACACAAGCCAAGCACAGAATACAGCCTCAATGATCCCACTTAGATGGCTACAATAAGGCTATATGACAAATGATGATGAAAGTACATAACAAAGCAGGCTTGATGACCATTCTGAGTCACCAAACATATCCACAACTGTTCTTGTTATTTCTGTAATCACTTAGTAATCCTTTCTTAGTAGACAGGCAGGCTACTAAGAAAGTATAAGTTTGTTATAAGGAAAAGTAGACTGTCCTTTGAGAATAAACAGTGAACAAGAAAAAACTAGTGATAAGACAGAAGACTGATTAAAGTCAGAGAACACAAACACTGACTCTAATAAGGAAAAATGGAAGGCGACAGGTTGTTAATGAGGTTCTGTGAGCTAGCCATGGCAGCCCATCCCTGACAATCTTCTAGCTCAGAACATGGCCCGGATTACGTGGGTTGAGAAGGAAGCATATTCAATTCTCTAGCTTCCTTTCAACAGAAAGGCTTCTACTAACTTGAAGCTGTTCCCTGGGGCTGCTTGGTCTCTGTGGAATGGGGCTGAACACACTAAACACTCTTAAAATTGAATTTCAGATGGTGCCTCAGCTGCCTTAATTCTGTGTGTTACTCTGCACCTACTACTTACCCGCCCAAATCCGTGCTCCAAGGTTTATGATAAGGTGCAGGTTTTTCCAAAAATAGACATTAAGCCACAGTAGGTTTGGCTTTACTCAGACCAAAGATGCACCTAGACCTCAGAGTTAAAGAAAATAAGCATTCATTCCTGTTGGTTCTGTAGACTGAGAGAAAAGTGGAAATGGATGGCATTACAGACTTTATATGACACTGTCATCATGAAATTATGTTCTTCAAGCATTGATCACTGAAGATAACAAAGAGATGCTAGAATCATTAGACCCTAAGAATTATTAGAACCTCATTAACAGAGTCCAATTGCAGACAGAAAGTCAAGCTATTTTAGCTGAGCATTCATACAGATGGAAAAAAAATAGAACCTTCTTAATCACTTTCATTATCAAAACAGACTCCCTGCTGGAGCCTTTTAATTGGAAGTCTACCATTTTACAGGCATTTGCATTTTATCAAACTCTATTGACAGGACCAATAGAAATAGCTTCTGGTTCTGAGTGTCACATCTTCCAACTATGTGAAGGCAGCTGTGGTGATCCACTGAAACAAAATGGACAGCCAAGACAGGAAGCTGGGCGCCTAGCATGCGAGCATCTGGTTAGAACCTCAGCACACGGTGAAGGAGCCTTCCTACTATGTTAGAGGAGGAGGGAAATGAGAGAAGAGAGCAGCAGCACCAAGCCTTCCTTATGCCTAAGACGTCCTGGAGATAATAAGCAAGTAAAATCATAAGCAGTATAGATGAGTGTGTGACCAGGAATAGTTTTGCATTGTACAAATTGTAGAAAGACATATCTCTCCCCTCATCTTTCTAACATACACTCTATCTAAACATGACGGTGCAACAGTGATGTTGCCATGAGCTCTATTTTGTTATTTATAGAGGCTGTAAAAGTACACAGCACTTTACAAACAACAAAACATAGGCACTAGAGCCTCGAGGAACTAAGCCTAAATTAGACAGGGACAGAACGGTAGGGAAACAGGAAAATATTAAGTTGCACCAAATTTATGGCAAGAACAATTCTGGGAGGCAGCAAAAGCAGGACTAAATAATATAGTATCCAAGAGAGAATTCTTAGAAACCACAAGCAACCTGTCTGGGATCTAAACCCTAACTTCTTTGTCTTCGTCTAATAGAATGCTTTGTGACAGAATATGTAGAACTGGATAATTTATAAAGACTTGGAAGCTGTACGTCTACCTTCAAGCAGGGTTACAGTAGACTTGATATCTAGAGAAGGTGGTGCCTTGTTGGTACATCCTCCAAAAGGAAGGAACTCTGTTGCCCACAGGTGGTCAGAGAGCACAGAACTGGCTATCAGAGAAATAAATGCCTTTTATTATTTATAGCTATCAATCCACTCTACTTTGGTGACCTAAAATCCCCCCCCCCCCCGTTAAGTACATGGGGGATTAAACTGTCAGAACATAAATTTTAGGGGAAATATTCAGATCACAACAGGCATTAAATACAAATTGTGGTTTTCTGTCCATATGATGCAAGTTTATCTAAGGGAAATTAAAATATGGAATAGTAAATAATTAACTATCCCAATGCTTATAGATGAAGAAAGAAGGAAAGAAGATTTAGATATGCTCTTGTAATAGGTTCAGAGGAGCTGCAAACCCATTAATTATATAATTCTGTCCACACAAGTAACAGGCCCAAAATACTCATCAGCTAAGAAAGTCACTACACCCTTTATCCTTCTTGATAAATGAAAGACTTCATCTTCTAAAACTTCTACCAAGGAAGAATTTTCACATGTCACAGACAGCTACCAGGAACACTCCCCGGACCTCAGACGCAAAAGCTTTAATTGAAGGATTTAAAGCTTGCTCCTTAATTCAGTACTGTCTACACTTGCCAGAGACTGAAAAAAATGAATAGATAGATGTTGTTAAGTATTGAGTTTTACCAATTACAAAGGGCTCAATGTTGCCAGACAATTCTGTGATGTATTATTACTGCCATGTGGCACAGAGCTTAAGGGACCTTCTCAAAGACACAAGACATGTCTAATATCAACAGAATATCTAAAACAAATATTTACTTGATAATCTCTATTCTAACCAGTCACAAGTATCAGGCTGACGGTTTAAAATAAAAAAAAAAAAAGAACAAGATCAATAGTTGAATGCTAAGCAGAAATTCAATACCATGATTCTGAATTCACTGCGTGCTACTTTTCAGAGACAAAACACTAAAGTCCAATGGCATCAGGGTGTTTTCTTAGGCATAACTAGTAGTTGATATTGAAAATAAAAACCCAGCTGATCCTAATAGTCTTCTCATAAACTTCTCTTTAGTTTCTCAAAGAGCATATTACCAGTTCATTGCAAAAAAATAGGCTTTAATCTCCTCTCATCCATCTACAGTGACACCAGCCTTCTTCTCCATCCAAAGGGGAAACCATGTGCAGTAATAGTTCAGCCCGATTTCCCAGGAATTTTAGCTTTGACTGCCTGGTTTCTGAGCCCTCAGCAATGGGAGCAATTTACCTCAATCGACATCACCAGTCACTGTTACAATTTAGCTAAGACATTTCCCAAGGGCCTATTAGGAAAGGTTCCAATTTGAAAAACTCACATCTGATCTTACAAACCAGTCCTGGAAACATCATTTGAAACCAACTTACAAATTATTTTTTTCCTCTGATCAAAAATCCTTTTGTTATATACATAAATGAAAATAAGAAACAAGAAGACAGGATTTCTGAAAGTCAATTCAACAAAAGCTCAAATATATTAACATCAAAAAAAAATGTTGCTAGCAACCCCAGCCTGCTCAATGTGCACCAAGGTTCTACTCCATTTGGTTTTGTTACTGTATCCTCTGCACTCAGCAAACTGAAGGTGGTGACTGGGGCCAAAGGAAAACGTTGACAGCATCTGCAATACAGCGCCATCTCAGACCCAGCAAGTACATGGAGCTCCTCCCAGAGTTAGGATGAAGAGAACTCAAAATCATACTTTTAAGATACACCCACACTTGCATATGCAAGAGAAACTCAGAAATACGCACTATGCAGGAATTGGCAAAAGGAAGCAAACTGCTCCTATGGCAAAGGAAACAAAGAACTTCTAAAAATTCATGAATACGGAAAAAGTCAGCAACTTTAAGATTACCTCTGTGAAAATCGTAAAGTTCTCAGCACAGAACTGCATGCTAGCCTACAGATAGCTACATCATTATTTGAAATCAGATTTAGTAGACCATAACAATGTAGGTCTTGATTTATGCTTTTCTAGAATATTGATGTTTTCCAAACAGAAGGCAGAGAAAAGTTTCTTTGTCACTGTTTAAGATAATAGTGCTGCAAAAAAAAAAAAAAAAAAAAAAAAAATGAGGCAGTAAATTGAATGGTATCCACTTAGGAATCTCACCCCGAAAGTTTGACAAAAAAGAACATTTGTTAGCAAATGTCAATAAATCAATGAATATTCAGTTCCTATTAATAGAAACAATTAGAAAAACAAATTATGCTTAATTTAAACGACTTGAATAAATGATTGTTTGGACTCAGCACACATTCATTACTTTATAGCAGGAGAATTGTCCTTGATTAAAATGACAGCATTACATCGCTCCATGACATGACTCTTACCAGGTCTGCCACCTGAAATTATTTAGGAGTCAGCCTACACCTAAATGGTAGCAGAGTTGCAAACACTGGGAGGAATGGTTCCCATTGCTCTCTAAACAAGAGACCCACAGGCAGCAGGGCCCAGTACACAGCTCTTGTTCTCTGACGCAGGGGCAGGGTAAGATTTCAGAGTTGTTTTTTACATTTTCTTCGTCTACGTGGAATTGGGACACATCCCAGTTTAGCTTCGGTTAGTATTTTTATGGGTTCTAACCGCAGGCAACCAAAATGAGTAGAATGACGGGACAGTGACAGATACCTGGTTTATTTATTTATTTTTTAAAATGTATTTATTTGTTATATGTACATACATTGCAGCTGTCTTCAGACACTTCAGAAGAGGGTGTCAGATCTCGTTACAGATGGTTATGAGCCACCATGTGGTTGCTGGGATTTGAACTCGGGACCTTCAGAAGAGCAGTCAGTGCTCTTAACCGCTGAGCCATCTCTCCAACCCCTGGTTTATCTTTTTAAGCAATAGCACTGACTAAACAATCCACAGACACTTAAGTTGAAAGCTTTCTATGGAGCTGATGGTATTCAACATGCTCATCACTTGGGAAATGCTGCTGATAAAAGAGTGCCAGTTCCCATACTGCAAACCTGGTTCTCTCTTCTTCCCCCTTTCCAACCAGCCATAAACCCAGAGCAAGAATTCCTTCAAATACATCAACTAAAATAAGACATCAGAAGAGAAACTCCAGAGGCAGATCAGAGAATGCAATGCTATAGGTCACATTAAAAACAAATTTGCATCCCTAAAAAATGTGTTACTAGTCTCAATTTCCTTCTCATAGTAATGTCTATCCAAAAAAAAAATAGTTACTTAATGCTAGGAAGCCAAGGATTCATTAGATTCAAGTGGGTAATTTTTAAATTTCTTCAATGTCTAATATAAGTAATTATTTATATAATTAATCCATAGAAACAAAACCTCTCTGAAAAACTCTGAATTTACAATGGAGTTCTTACTAAAAAGTTTGAGAAACACTTTTTTCAAGAAACTCAAAGAGAAACATAAAGAAAGTATAGTCCTACTAGGGAAGCCTCGCCAGCTTTCATAAGATAGTCACTTATACAGACAAGTCTCACAGAAAGTTCTCCAGAAGCATGTTTTTATTTCACTCAACTGTCAGGAAGCACCCTTGCTTCTCTGTACCCTAGCACATGATCTGTTCAGTCCTACCATATGTTACCTATTTCAGCCCAAGCCTAACTGTTCTACAAATAAATTAACTCATCTTTCCTTTTTTGATCACTTAACACTGCATGCTAAATAAATCTACAAATAATCATTACAATTTTAATAGACATAAAATTAGAATATGTACTCTATATAATTCAAAACATAATTAAGATTTCTGTGCTTTATTAAAAGTTATAAATCTTTTACAACTATTAATCATAGTTTATTTTATTATTCCCCTATGTCTGGATATCTGGCCTATTTCTACTCTTTCTGAGACCATGCTATGAGGAAATACTGTTACGGACAGTTTGGCTCTTCTTTAAATCCTGTCTTTAGGTGGAGCTACAAGAAGACTACCGAATAAAGACTGTATACTAGTGATAAAGCCACCTACATAGTACACACGTGTACGCAAGTGTGCTCATCCACGTGTAGGTGTGGAGCATTAAAGTCTACCCTCATTTTTTTGAGACACCATGTCTTACTGAAGCTTGGTTTAGGATGTGACTGGCCGACCAGCAAGCCTTCATCATAGGCCTGCCTCCAATCCCCTGAGCATGTGACCCTGCCTGGCTTTTATTTAGGTGCTAGAGATTTGAACTTGCTTGGGTCCTCAGTCACTTCAGATGTAAAGTCTAGGCCAAAGTCATCCTAATGGACCAGCATGTCAAGCATACTTGCTTAATTTAGAGGCTGAACTATGTTCCTCCAGAATTCCTGTTGATGAAGTCCTAATGCCAAAGAAGTATCACAGACTGCAGTACACCCAAAGACAAGGATTTCAAACATGTAACTGAATGAAGATGGATTTCTTATAATAGGCCCTAAAACGACTGCTATCCTGATGAATGTGAACATCAGGGATGTATGTGCATTTGAGGGAAGAAGAGACCTCTGAAAACATTTACAGAGATGAAACCAAGCCTGCTGTCAGAGGGAGAGAGGGGATCTAGATCTACCAATCCATTTATTACAGGAATAATTATAAATAATTATATAAGTAATAATTATTTCTAAACATCTATGCCACAGATTCACAATTTAATCAGTTAACTTCTGGTGTACATTTCTTGAGATTACCTAAAACAGCCAGTAATTTGAAAAGAATAAAATGAAGTCAAGGTATAAGTCTCTGAAGAATACTAACCAGTCACACCTGCCATACAGAAGACACGCCTTTAAGGAAAAATTGAAGACAGGGCTGGGCTTCAATGAAAGGCAAGGGCTTTGACCAAGTAAGAGTAAAGACCTGCAGGGCACAAAACAAATTTTAACAGCTTTCAAAGAAAGATGGTGGTTAAAAATGAAACCAAGTGACTAATCAGACCAGATGGATGCTAGGCTTTGAACCACGGGGTGGGATTTAATCAGCAATGGAACTTTTGGGTTGCCAGAGCTCTTGAAAAAGGTGGGAAAGGATGAGGAGTGGTACATGAGCACTAAGCTCATAATGCATGTTTATGTTAAAAGCCTCAAACTTTTCTGACTTTTGGCATGCTTTCCTATTTGTTTCTTTCACTGTCTTCCCATTCCCAACTAATACGGGAGATCAAATACGCCTCGCTGTAGTAGAGTACTGACTTTATCATCTTGAAGTAGAGCTGGCAAAGTGAGGGCCATGGACTGCCTTAGATCTTAACCCCTTGGATTGCCATTGCGATGAATTCACAAGAATTTTTCTAAAAAGTGTTGTCTGTCTCAGTCCTCACTCAACAGAGACACTTGCTGAGATTCAGGGATGATTAACTTAGTTAAAGTCCATGAAGCTGAAGTATAATTAGATGTGAGCAAAATATTTAAAGTTTTCCAGAATGCTAATCTTGCTTCGGATGGCCAAAATGCTAGAGCTAGGTGGCCTAGAAAACCATATGGAGATGTGACAAGAGCTGTGTTTCCCAGAAGCCCTAGTTAAGGTATATATGGAGCACAACACACCACTTGTGATATATTTTTAAACCTTGCTATGCCGTTTAAATGTTCCCTAAAATTGTATTATGCTATAAACTAAGACTCTGAAAAACTACAAATTTGATAGGCACACAGTTTGCAATTATAATGTGGATTTCAGTTCAACTTCACCTCCTTACAATACAAGCAGTCAATACATACATAGACACACAGTCAAACCTTGATGACTCAAGAATAAGTGGCTAACATGTATTAGTTGTTAGAAAAAAAGATAACTCTTAAAGGACTGCTACTAAACTCAAGGAACTTAGTTAGAAAGAGTTCACAAGACTGGAGTGTATCTCAATTAGTAGAGTGCTTGCCTGGCTTGCAAAAACCCTGAGGTTCAATTCCCAGCAGCACAGAGCCTGGAGTGTAATGCATATCCATAAACCCAACACTAGGGAAATGGAGGTAGATCAGAAGTTCAAGGTCAATTTCAGCTACACAGAAAGTTGAGCCTAACCTGGAATATATGAGCCATGTATGTCTTTAAATATTTGCCAAGGAACTTCCCATAATAATGGCAAAAACAAAACAAAACAAAACAACAAAACCAACACCAGGAAGCCAGGAGCAAACATGTAGTGAAAGAATCCTTCTGAGATACTTGCCAAGTTATCCACTGACTAATTCATGACTAATTTTTCTATTACTATTGAGGTACTAACGATTGTTCTAGACAAAAGAAGGAAAGTTCAAAACTGAATGGTATTAAGGTCAAGCAAAACACCCTTAACTGGCTGTGATCAAGCAAATAGATCACTGTATATAGCAGACCAAAAGAAAGGGATAAAGGGAGTCCTGGGTATTTGCTCATTTCGCCTTATTTACTAATCAGTTAACATTGACAGCCATCATTAGAGTATAAGTGAATATACTGAAACACAGATTTAAACGTAATAGCCTCTCAGTGTCTAAGACCTAGAGATGTAGCTGATTTCAGACACAACTAGCTTACCCTTCATTCAACTGGGAGGCCTTGTGGCTGCCTGGAACCCAATGCTGCCAACACAAAACTATAAGCTTACTTAAAGCAATGGGATATTCTTCTGTATGTGTGAGTAAGTGAGTGAGTCTGTTTTATAATACCATACACAGTTCTCAGACATGAACTTCATAGATAATGTCATTTCCTCATGTCAAAAGCACGTCTGCTACTCTATCCCTTTCACATAATAAATAAGTGGGATAAATTAATGGGACAAATAAATGATCAATGAATCAAGTCACAGAAGCCCAAGTCCAAATCCTAGGTAGACTAAGATGGTATTTGTAATCACAGTCCAAGTTGCTAAGGAGGTTCCACAAAGAGCATACATACCCTGTCAAGTGTCAGAACCTCAAGAAGGGCGAGCAAGGGGGAGACAGGACTATCAGGACCTATTTATGTCAAACAAGAGTTTCTGCTTGAGGAGGAAGGGTGCTGACTGGGATATCTACCTAGGGGACAAGCCAGTAGCAAAAACGAAAGAACTAGTTACATATACAGGAAATGACCAAGTCAGCAAGCAACAGAAGGGGCCTCTTATTATTGGAGAACAGGAGATGAACCTTATAGTCTGGATTAAAACGAAAGGCATTGGGATAAATAAATTATGTGCAATTCTAAAGAGATATAGCTATAAAAATAAATGTGTGTGTGTGTGTGTGTGTGTGTGTGTGTGTGTGTTTCATACATTTATTCTCTAGTTCTGATGAACTGACAGGGTCTGAAAGCAACAGTCTAGCACTCCAGCAATGAGAAACACATCTAAAGCCTGGATCATAATTTTAAATGTGATTTTCTACTAAAATATAAAGTGACACTTCTTATAAGAATGTTAACTCAAGAGCTGGGAGAGAGATGCTTGAATTAAGTCTCATTCCAGAACCATGAAGTTAATGATTGGGACATATACAGGAGTCAGCTTAAAAGGTATGTCACTGGCTAACTGGGGACAATTTTGGCAGCAAAACAAAGAAACTATTAGTGCATAACTCATTGAATAAAAGTATAAAAACATGGCTCTATACTGACATAATTTAAAAAGAATCTATACAATTCCAATGTGCTTCCCAACACAGTATTAATTGCAAAACAAAAACAAAAAACAAACAAAACAAAAAAACAAAAAAAAAAAACAAAAAAATACCCTTTACACAGAGAAAGCCTGACAGATACCAGACCAGCCTATATTATACAACATTCATTTAAAAAGTCCTACACTAATAGTCAATAGTGCCTGTTACCTTAAAAGAAATCTGAAAGCAACAACTGTTCCTCCCTTTAAAACTGCTTATTCCAAGTTATCACCAATAGATAACATAACAATTAAAATGTTCCCAATAGATTTAGCAATAAAAATCAACATGAAAAACTACAAGATCTAATAGCAATGTGTTCTGAAATAGGATTTCAACACCATTGTCACACGTTACCAGAAATTTATCAATAAAAAAATGAAAAAGAAAGTAATCCTACTTGGTGTATACAATCTATTAAATTTATAAATCAAACCAAATAATTAATTAAGCTATCAAAATCAAATTATCACAGATAGTATACAATAGATGGACTAAGAATGTAAATTCTCTAAGGATGGAGCTATTTTTTATAGCTGACTTTCAAAGGAAACACTTTGAACATAGTAAAAATTTACTAACAGGATTGTACAGGACAAGGCCCAGCTGTGAGAGAAATAAGGACATGAAGCACCAATATCCTATCAAACCATGCCTCACTACTGGACATCTTTGTGAGCTTTAATTTCCTCATTTGTCAAATAGGGACAGTAGCAATACTTACCAACAATACTGTTTTATAACTTTGCTGTGTATTTTTAAATGTTTCAACCTTATATAGCAAGATCACAGTGGCTGGTGAGCTAGTCTGGTGTCTATATCACAAGACTTACATTTCTCAAACAGCCATTCAAGGAAAACCGAATTCACCTGGGAGTCAGGACTCCCTGAGTGATTATCTACATGCGCCTCATACCTATATTCCAGCATAGCAGGAACATTAATGAGAGAAAAACTTTTCAAAAATAAAAAGAAAGCAAAATTTTCTTCTCTCTTAAATAAAACGAAGAAGCAAGGACATAGGAGACATTTTCAGAACCATTTAAGAAAACCATCGGCAACTGGACATGGTTGAGAGTATTATAATCTCAGGCAGAGGCAGGGTATGGCTAGCCTATCTGTACAGCAAGTTCCAGCCCGGCCAAGTCTAGCTATTGAGGACCTGTCTCAAAAGCCAACAGTCACTCAAGGGTAGCAGTTCATGACACAAAAATCTAAAAAACCAAAGTCAGAATATACATAGGACTCTAACCAGTATGAAAAAGCTGAGCAGTTCTAAAATTTATTTTAAAAAATAAAATAAAATCAGCTTGCAAACATGAATTTCATAAGAGATACCTAAATATCCAATAACCTTGCAAGCAGTTGTTCTCAAACACTGGTCATTAGGGGATGCAAACTGAAAATAAAATTATATTGTACGAGGAACAAGTCAGAATAACAAACTTTGACACCACAAAGATGCTAAATTAGCAACTTTCCAAGCCTTCAAATAAGAGAAGTATTTAGCAGTGTCAACCAAGCCAAATACTTCTTACCCCATGATCCAAACATACTCTAAAAGAACAGAAAGGAAGGCTATTATCAAGAGTGTATATTAGCAGCTCTGCCAACAGACACAATACCCTACCCTAGAACTAATGTAAATGACCATGAAGAAAAGCACAGATGAGCAAGCCAGGGTGTAACAACAGAGTACTATACAGGGAATCCCTGACACAAAGTATCCATCTCGGACGCTGTACTGTGTAAAACCGCCAGAAACAACATGCCTATTGTATGATTTTACTCATGAAGTTCAAGAAATAGGCAAAACTAAACAATGATGATTTAAGTTGCACACTGCCTCAAATGTTAAAAATATTGCCTGGGAATGAGCATATAGGAATGTTCTAGGGCACTAAAAGTATTGTACATCTTGATTCGGATGGTAGATATTGCAGTTCATATACCACTATTCATTGAACTTAATGTTGCTGTACCTTATCCAATGACTGGATGTTGATCTCAATACAAAAGTTATTTAGTGGGGGAAAAAGCTTTTCTAAAGCAGCAAAGATAGGCAGAGAAATACCATTTACATTTAAATGAAGAATAACTTTTATTAGTACTGGGAATAGAATTGGAAATTACTTGAAATTTGTACCAATCTGAAAATATATTATTATCCCTGGCAGCAGCTAGCAATTTTGCCTCTTAAGACATAAAGAAACTGTACATCTAATTTGTTTGGGAGCAGGTATACAATTGGAGGGAGCTCACATTCAATGGTGTCACAGATTTCAGCAGAGAGCAAGCACTGAAAATTCCATGGGAATTGGTTGGCACAGAAGCTAGTGGGGAAAAAAAAAGGCCCTCAGGCTGTGCAGAAGAAGGTCCAACAAGAAGCAGAGGCAAAGGGGGTGGGAGTCGGGGTGCTGTGTTTAGCTTCTACATCAGATGAATAAAGGTGGAAGCACACCTTCAATTTACTTTCCACTTTCTGAATTCTTACATTAGCCCAAATTACCTGCCACATTCCCCTCCTTCTCTGTCCCATACACTTAGAAAACCACACATATCCTATCTGTGGAGCCTAAACCAATCCCAATGCAGACATTTTAAGGGCAGTAGAGGGAGATAGGTAGGATAGTTAACAGGCAGCAATGCCATCACTGACTGGGGGAAACAGTGCACATTATAGTCCCAGATAAATGATCCATGATGGTGACAGCACTGCCTCCTGTGCTGTCTGCCAAAGATTTACTTTAAAAAAAGAACAAACAGGCTGGAGAGAGATGGCTCAGCAATTAAGAGCAATGGCTGCTCTTCCAGAGGTCCTGAGCTCAATTCCTATAAACCACATGGTGGCTCACAACCATCTGTAATGGGATCTGATGCCCTCTTCTGGTGTGTCTGAAGACAGTGCTCATATACATAAATAAATATTTAAAAAGAAATAAATAAAAGAACAAACAAACAAACAACAAATACTGTTTTGTTTTAAAATGCAAAAGCCTTAAATTCTTAATTGTCTGCCACTTTAATTTGGCAGTTTACATCCCTCATCCCAAAGCAATGCATGTTGGTAAGTGTCACGAGTAGCAAGAGTTGGCTATACTGCTGCATCTCAGGGCCAATATCCCCAGAGAAGAAGCCATAGAAATAGAACCTCTTTTGCTGAAAATATCCCAACATCCATCTAGCCTTACACCTTATACCAACTCCTTGGGGCTTCTGTTGGGGTCTTTCTCCTGGAGAGCAACTCTCTCAGGTTTACATTACAGAGAACTCATGAGACACCTTTCTTCTTCACCTGAACTAGCCTCATTTCTCTTGGATGATAAATTGGTTTCACAAGCACAGTTAATCAATTCTAGTCAACAACCCAAGATTCAACTACCTCAAATTGTCAAGTTCACATTTAAGAATGAAAGAATTTGAAATTAAAATACTGCAGATCAAAGGCCAAATACTAGAAGTAAAATCCTTCTCCCCAGAGGCTTCACTACCCTCTCAACTAAAGACCAAACTCTAGACACATTGAAGACAAAACTCTAGTTGTAATTGGTTTGTGAAAACCGTACGTTTATCTACTGCCCACTGGCATTTATCAACTCTACCACTTCAAAAGCTGATATTACAGCTCATTTTATTTGAGCGTCATAAATCCCCAGACATGCATAAGTATTTTTCAATTCAAATCCAACTGAATTTCATTTCATTTAAGACAAATGGAAACACTAAACATTGCTTAAAAAAATTAATAGACTGTTTCCATTACCAGGCCCAGACTACAAGTATTTGTGGAGTAGTACACTCTTGTATTTGTGGATAATACTCCTACATTCATATAGTACTGCAATCCCATTAGCAGCAGGCTTAAATTAATAAAATTGTTTGTCTTGTCAGCTTGTGTTACACGTTGTACAAACTTGTTAGATAATCAGCAGAGGCATGACAATTCATTATCCTACAGGGAACCGCTCTGAAACCAGCAGCTTCCGCTTTCAAATGGAGCTACCACGTCAAATTAGACTATCATTTGCAGCCGGCTGCTGCACATTCTGAAGGGCACAGAGACAGCAACGCTGCATTCACCCTGCTGTTCTTCAGCTGCAAAGATTTTAAGTTTCACTGCCAAATGCCAAGTCCCCTATACCTGCCCTGCATCAAGTGGGACCATATTGTGAAAAGTCTCTCAAGCAGGTCAGATTCTACTTTGTCAAGGCTGCACAGCAGTTAGTCAGCGGGAAAAGACATGATCAAATTTTACACTGGATTTGGGCATCAGTACTCACATCAAACCACCAAATGCCATTCTTCTAACAAAGAGAAACAGAAAAGAGGAGAAATGAGCTTTTCCTGACTGAACTGCCCACCCTTTGGCCCATCTTCAGTCAGATAGCCCCACACTCTAACTACACACGGATAGGAATATTTAGTTGCTACTCCACAGGCTATGAAATCTCTTCTTGGGCTCTGTGCTACCCACCATGCAAGCAGTGACAGGGAATTGAGTTAGCACGAATCTACTTAAGCTATTTCAAGCCAGAGGAAGTGGATGCAAGTTACAATAGATAATTCTTGGCATCATTTACCCAAAATACAAATTGGTGACAGGTGGAAAACCAAAAGCCAAATATTTCTCTGAGTTCCAGAGATCACCTACTACAATGTGGTTCCAAAACAAAGCATACCTTTACAAATTTCAACAAGCTGGGGAAAAAAATAAGCCCACGAAGCTTTTGGAACTATGAGAATGTTTATGAAATTATACCTCCTCTTGAATACTATATCTCTTTAGTTTCTGTATGCTAATGAATACTGGCCCACCAAATCAGTGAATTTTTGCAGGGCGAAGACAACTCTAACTTTTCTTTCCTTGTGAAGGAAAGTGGATTCCATGCTTAAGACAAAATAATCTTGGTAACCGTCTAGTCTGTGGTGCCATCTCAAAATATTGTCTGTGCTTCTCTGTGACCAGTTAACAACTTTCCCTACACTGTCATGCTTGGCCATGTGGGTCCGGAAAAAACTATACATTCCTACTCTGGTATATGTGAGTATCCAGCAAAATCAGGGTATCAGCAGACTCTTAACTGTCACACCTCCCTCTCCAAATTCCTAAGGTACTGGTCAAACAATCTGGCAGCCTGGATTCTCAACATGAACATGAGCTGGGCCCAGCTCAGACTACCTGTGATGAATATAGAAGTGAGAAGCCACTGGTTTGTTACTATGATACAAGCTACAATAGAAAGACTGAGGAAAAGATATAAGGCATTTGGTCCCAGCAAGGACACTGATGTTACAGGAAAAAGGCGGTCAGACATCCCAGGACAGGTACAATCTCTCATAAAAAGACTGAGGAAAAGATGTAAGGCATTTGGTCCCAGCAAGGGCACTGATGTTACAGTAAAAAGGCAGCCAGACATCCCAGAACAGGCGGAAGAAAGGTGGTGCTAAGCAGGGTGGCCCACATGAAGAAAGAAAATATATTCTACGCTTGATGGCCTCTTGAACCTGAGCCTTATTCTCATGCAGGAAGATAATATGCTGGAAAGATGGCTCAGCAGGTAAAGCTCCTGCTGTCAATCCTTTCTTACCTGAGTTCAGCCCCTAGACCCAAATGGTAAAAGGGGAACTGATCTCCACACATGTGCCAAAACACACACACATATACACACACACTTTCTAAAAGTAATTTTTAAGTTAACATTTAAAAAAGATATGTATAAATCCAATGAATTTTCTATTCTCCTAACAGAAAATACGGTGGCAAAATGACATATCATACTTAGACTGTAATCTATTTCATCTTTCTTTGCCTCCTAGTCTGCTAGTAGACTTCTAGTTCTAACTCAATTCTAATTGATAAGCCACTTTGGGAAAGGTATAAACAAAGTACTACATGGGTTCGGAGTGTCCAGAGGCACTCTGGTATAAACTTTGGGAGGAGACTTAACTTGGCTCTTGAAGAACCAAAATTATTACCTCACTATGATTTGGAACGGTGAAGTATTAGGAAGTAACTACTCCATAGTGATCAATAGTTGCAAGACTTTGTTAGCTGGGCAGGGTTCAAGAGACAGGATATAAGAAGAGTTGAAATGTTTATTGGTGTAAAAAATTATAGCCAAGTGGTGGTGGTGCATGCCTTTAATCCCAGCACTTGGAAGACAGAGGCAGGCAGATTTCTGAGTTTGAGGCCAGCTTGCTCTACAGAGTGAGTTCCAGGACAGCCAGGCCTATACAGAGAAATTCTGTCTCAAAAAAACAAAACAAACCAACCAAACAAACAAATTACTTGAATCTTTGGAAAGCCATATACAACCTGTGCTTTCATGAAGACAATAGAGAGCAGAAGCAATCCACAAGACTAGCCCTACTCTGGCTTATGGAAGGGGGAAGCACACACACACCTTGGTTTTTCTGAAAACCCATAAATGATTTTCATAAATGAGAAGGCACAGACATATAACACCTAGGGCCTTTCTTGTCCCACCTTTACCCTAGGTCTGTTACTAAACCAGTAAGCATAGAATAGACAAGATTTGGTGGAGGAACTAAGAACTGGGGTTTGTGTTACATGGCAGTGAGAAAAAGAAGGAATTTTTCCTAATTACAAAAACACATTAGGAAAAAAAAAAATTCAGTTTCATTCCAAACACTCCCACAAACAACATGTGGCTTGGAGTACCAGAGGCTGCAGGAGCTTCCACACTGCTCTGCCTCTCAGAGCCCACACACTGTTTCCTATTAGCCCTGCACTGCTCAAGTTTCCAGTCAGATCTTCTTGCCCAAAGCACACACTACTCCAGAAGAATTGAAACCCAGCCTCTTCTACATCCAACCCTATCAAGCCACTTGACAGGAAGTCGTTATTCAGAAGCAGCCACTGGACTTTCAGCACTCTGCACTCTGAAGGGGGCTGCTATTTGTCCCAAAAAGTCCAGGAGTGTGTCAAGATCACTGGGTCAATACCCTGTTTATCTCCATGTTGCCAAAGCACACAAACAGGAGTTCAGGGAACACAGCTGATCGATACTGGCAGTCATGAGGGAACACTCTTCAGACAACACAAGGGACAGGAAGGCAGAGTCGGGTCCAGAAGCCTCATGCCCTCATCAGCTCTAAAGGGCAGGGAACACTCAGGATCCAAGGGGTCTTTACACTGTTTTAATAGGTTGAAAAAATAAAATATGGATATTTAGACAAATTACTTTTTCAATTCAAAATTTCAGGGTTAAAGTTAAAAATTTTTTTGCATGTTCATACAGTCATTATTTGGATGATTTCTGATTTCGCTCGCAAAGCAGAGGTGAGTGGTTATAGAGATGTAATAGGTCTCACAATTTAATGTTGGTTCAATAGATACTACTTGGGCTTACATGGAGGGGAGGCAGTCCTCCTTGCCTTTTCTGTAAGTTTCGCTCCTGTTGACACATGGGAAGCAACGTAAAAGCCCGGAGCTGAGCCCTGGAACAACCAAGGCTACAGTAGAGTAGTACGGAGTACAGTGGAGCTGAATGGGCACGTCTGTCTCCCACACAGCTAGGCACACAAGAATTGACAAGTGTGTGGTGTTGGGTGGCAGGTGAAAACAAGCACTGCAGAACAGAAGGGCTTGCTTACCTCTCCACGTTGTCATGTGCTCATCATCTTCAATAGAGACGAAAATGAAAATCACTCGTGATTCACAGGCCAGAGTAACCAGTACAACTCCTGCTATTCAGCTCTACAGCTGTTTGCAAAAACTACATCTTAAATGTTGACAAAAAAGAAAAGCTTAGATTTGGAGAGGCTGAAATGCTACATCTAACAACATGGCTGGCTTTTCTGGATTTCTGCCAACACCCAGCCCCATCGATCAGATATTCACAGAGCAGCAAGTAGGAAGGGGAGCAGGCAGGCGCCAGCCTCACACCGGATGCTACTTAGGATGCAGGCAACAGCTGCACACCGGGTAATGCTCCCTGGAGCAGTCAGCTGGGGAGGCACTGCGCCTCATCCTCACTAAGAGCTCAGGCTGCAAAACCGCACACGCTATTTGGACAGCCAATTGCCCATGACTAGGCCAGTGTCCACAGGGTGCTGAGTAACCAGGGAAGCAATAGGGTCATTTGTTCAGAACAACAATCCTGCAAAGCTGCAAGGACTGTGTATTTTTCAAATGTTCCTCTAACCACAGATTTGCCACAACAAGGCACTGCTCTGAATCACACCAAACCTTACCCTTTTACCTGCAAACAATGGAGGACACTGAAGCCAGTCTACAATGTCACCAGGCCAAATCAAGACCAGTTCTCTTCTGTCAACTTCCTTTCTCATTACTATACAAAGCTGCCTTGGAAAACCTTCTGAATTCTAACCCCTGCCTCAACTCCTATATAAAATAAGAAAAAATAAAGAGCTAACATAAGAAGCTGGCCACACACAGTACTGACAAAATGGCAGCTTTACTGTCTGTCATGTGAAACAATGCACACCACTATAGCATGAAAGGCTCTACCCTTCCTATGAGGCCAAACCTGCAAAAAGTCTTCCAGAGAACCTACTTATGTTTCTTGAGACCCAAGGGTAGCCATTTATAACTGTAGGTCCAGATCTGTACTTCTGTCTTTGAATAAGAGAGAAAATGAATGGACCTGAAAATAGCTTATTATAGAGATCAATGCCAAATACATTTAAAATAGAGCTGTTTGCTTATGATGTTTAGTTTTCTAGTTTGAATTCAAAATCATCAACGAAATCCTTAGTATGCCCTACCTCTCCAGGGCTATTGGTAAACCAAAACCACTCCACCATCCACAGATAGAACCTGTTACCATTACAAACACAGCCCAAGGAAAGCTAACTCAACTGGAAAGAAATTGGGAAAGAATTTTCTTGAGTGTAGAAAAGAAAAAAGTTATTTTTTAAAGAAAGTTGCCAGATATGGCGTTCTGCCTCTGTCCCTTCACTGTTAAAATTCTTTAGTCTTCAAACTGCAGATCCACAATTTGAAGTTTTAAAAAAAGCCTCTGAAAACTGTCTTATTAACACACTTGGCAGTAAAACAGAACTTCCCTGAAACTGTTACAAAACCTCACATGAAGAAACCCAAGTGACTTTTAAGGAACATTCATGTCACACTGAAAAAAAACAAAAACAATTTTTTTTTCAGTGTTTAATTACATATTCACAACCCACTAAGGGTACTAAGGGTACTATGTCATTAATATACCACATATGTACTATGTGACCTTTCTGTCTGTGTGTTTTTGCTGGGGCACATATGTATGAGCATGTCTTTGATTGTTCTCCACCTTCTATGCTGGGGGGGGGGGGGTGGGGGGGAGGGTTGCTCACTTGAACCAAGAGCTTGCCAATTTAGCTAGCTGGCCAGCTTGACCAGAGGATCTTCTGGTCAACTTCCCATGTAATAGGATTAAAGGTAGGCCACCAGAACCTCCCAGCATTTATATGACTCTAAAGATCTGAGTTCAGATCCTCATGCTTACACAGCAAGTTCTTCATGCATTAAGCTATTCCCCCAACTTCCCACATACTGTTTCAAAGACCCGGAACCTTCTGAACACAATCTAAGGATCTATGACAAGGGGTATGGATCTCTATTACCTTAAGCTTCCTCTCACCTGTAGCCCAGTTGTCAAACTCTGTGCTCATGGGAAACAACACCTTGAAAGCATTTCAATTTCTAGCCCAACCTTCAAATCTTGTCAGTACTTATTTTATGACCTATCTGCAGCTGGTAAAACCTCTACTGGATTGACAAAAGGGTTTTATTCAACTTAATCAGATTTCTTGTTGCCACACAAAACATTACTTTGATAAACTGTCCTAATTTTTCATCTTTCTTTTACAATTTATATTCAAAATTGTTTCCTCCACATCAACATGTTTGCACCTGAATTGTGGCTATTCAGTCTACTAAACCAACACCAGGTATTTTTATTCACTTGACTTCTATCCTCCAGATCAGAATATTAAATCTGTATAGACAATTTTGTACCCACTGATTAAAAACCTGACCCTGTCTAATTTTAGGAAAAACAATATTTCAACAAACCTTACAAGTTCCTTTTCCATGGTTCTATCCATCACTAGTAACACCAAAACTTTGATGCAGAGTGAATGTTACTGACATAAAACTGTGATTACATTGAATCCCTACTCAAAAACCTTCAATGATTTCTAAGCCAACAAGACAAAGCTAAGCCAAAAGGATATTTCATAGCCTTTCAACTTTTCCTGGACACTTATCTTCTCCTTTTAAATGATGTGTATCTGGGAGGAAGGGGAAAGTACCCATGATCTGGAGCGAGTGGGGTAGAAGATCCCTTGGAGCTAGAATTACAGGCAATTGTGAGCTGTCCAACATATGAGTGCATGGAACTGAACTGAGGTCCTCTCCAAGAACAGCAGGTTCTTGAGACATCTCTCCAGCCCCTATGTTTATCTCCTCAAAAACCAGTTGTATATCTGAACCACTGCAGAAGGAACACTGCACATCCCCTTCCTAAGCAGACACTTTCAGTGCTACGGCAGACATTTAGCTTGGCTACTGTTGTTGTTTCTTTGTTTTTAAACCTCTTCCTCAATTTGAATCATGGGTTAGGAGCCAGTGATCATAAAACCCTTTTTACTATCAATGCCCCACATACTTCATAACTTTTACTGGTCCACCCTCCAGGCTGATTAAATGCCATTTCTTGTACTCAATTCCCGTATTTCAATCTACCTTTACATGTTTCATCTGCCTCCTAACATCTACAGCAATTTCATGCAAAAAAAAAAAGGCTGATTCACATCATTCTGCTTATTCTGAAGTTAAGATTATGATTTCTAATACTTACTTTCCTTCTGAGCTTGATTTTTTTCTTTTTAAGCTTACTGCTCAATAAATTCCTTTCAAGAACAAGCAATTTTTTCATCTATTTCTGCTCTCAACAGATCCTTAGTTCAGTTCTTAATACATATTTATTCTGTCTCACATCAAAGGGTTAACTAGCTTCTAGCTATGAATTCAGACAAATGACTCCCAGCATACATCTGGCTGATGTGGTTCTGATCAAAAACACAAGAGTGGGCATGTTTGGGGTGACAGCTCCGAGCATATAATTTTTAATATAATTTGGCTCAACCAAAGCAAAAGTACAGAGATCTAGTATGAGCACATACATTTTGGTCAGTACTATGGAATCAAAAGGCAGAAACAAGCCAAGAGGAAGACATGAGGGCAGGGACCAGGGAGCATCACAGGCACAGGTGGGAGTGCCACACTCATTGTAACCTCAGCGCCCTGTGTCCCTGACCTAGTCACTGTTGATGAGATGTATAAGGACCACAGGAAAACCTGAGATTCTCATTGAGGCCGAGTAGTAAAAGACACTAGGAAATAGGGAAGAAAGGGCGACGATAACCACAAATGGGCCAATCATCACTTACAGGATATATTAGCTCGACGATGACTCAAACCTCTTTTTCTCCCCAAGTCACTAGTCCATGATTCTTCTGGAACATGGGCAAGAATTGTCACAGGCACCTTACAGTTTGAGTCCTTTCTTCATCAATAAAAGCTACTTACAGCCAGGTGTGGTGGCACACACACTTTTAATATCAGCACTTGAGAAGCAGAGGCAGGCAGATCTCTGTGAGTTCAAGGCCAGCCTGGTCTACAGAGTGAGTTCCAGGACCACCAGGATGGTTATACAGACAAACCCTGTCTTGAAAAAAATAAAAAACAACATATATTCCCACAATATATATATTTTTTCAACAATACACACACACATTTATTTGAACAGTCAATAGATAGCATACAAGCACTTTGAAGAAAGTGGCCAGCTTGGAAAACTCCCCTGCAAATCACATTTTTCTTCATTTTATGTATTTCACACCCAAACAACAGCCTCCATGCATGCAATCAAATTATCTGTATGGGTCCTTAATGCCAAGACAGTAACATGGCATCTATATAATTCTTCCAATAAGTTACAAATATAATAATGGAATTTAAAACATATATAGACTAACAAAGAAATACACAAAATTTGCCTCAAATAATGCTCAACACAACTAGACACTGTACTAGCTGACTACTAAAAATTGTTAAAACTGAATGCTAACAGCTTTGCCTAGCCAGCCACACATGCAACTCTCAAATATAAGTTCAAAATGTCCAGTCACCACCATGGACTAGAAGGGACAAGACACTAGCCATTAACTAAGTCACAAATCCAAGTTATAAATAGGCATTTTTGTCCTATGAAGGCATCAACTTTTGACCTAAGACACCACCATACTGAAATGATGAATGCTCACAGAGAGAAAGTAATTAGGAAATAAAGGGCAGCCATGTAAAACCAGTCTGAAATAGCTCCCAATGAACTAAGTTCAGAAAATCAGGGAGGAAGGAGAGACTAACTCTATCAGCAGGATCCCCATGTTTCCATTCTTGCTTTCCATCTCTCATGCCCTCCTCTGATGAGTCTGTGACATTACAAACAGATTTCTCATTTAAGCATTCATTGGCTCCTGCTATTCACTTCCATCTCAAAGCATAATTCCTGGAGTTTAAGGTACAACAACCGTTGTTATGGAAATGAATGTGAGACCACATAGGCTAGGGCTCAAAAAGCTGGTATAGCAGTCAAGAAAGAGCTGAAGGAAATCCTTAACCTTGTTTCTGTAAGAGAATTAAATTATGAACTCAGTCTGCTTCTGTAAGAGCCTGATATGGTAAAGTTACACTACTTTTTAAAGGTACTTTTAAAAATTATAGCACATAATAATGGCAGACAGAGTCTGTGTTATAAAACCAAGAAAAGGGGCATTCCAGGGATGGTTAATTCTGCCCGTGAACATCCCCTTCAGGCAAGCCCCACTATCTCCTCACAGGTGCTGCTAGGTAATGGACAACACTCACACACAGGTGTGTGCACAAGCGCAGCATCCTCAGCAAATAAAAGTGCTGACCACAGAAATGCCTTAAAGCTGAATAAGCCATGCAAAGGACCAAACAGCAACCAAAGACCCCTAGGCATGCTACCACTCCCTCAACTGCTGGCATCTCTAAATGGCCACAGAAAGCTATTTCTGCCAGTGAGCTAGCAATCAGACTATACAAGTTATCAGGAGATTCGAGCATGCTCTAAGATCTTGAGTGTTCAGTGATAAGAAAAAGATAAAAATCCTTGTGAGTAACTCTGTGGATAGCCCTGACGAGGAGAACAGAAGAATTTATTAATCATAACCTTACACTCCTAAAAAGACGTCTGCCTACACTGGTCAATAACAGGGCAGATTCTGGCAGCCCAAGTAGCAGAATTCTGAAAATACAACACTGCAGCATTCTTAAGGCTGCCTATGTTAAAGAAGACAACACCACCCAATCAGCTTGTACCCTTTCCCCAAATCATCACTCAGTCAAATACCACTTCCCAAATTCCTTCCTCTTTGCTAAGGGTGCTCAAAAGACTAACAGTGTCTATCACTGTGGGACAGTTTACAGTTCGTGGACTGAACGCTTTCTAACTATCAGCAGGTTAGGGAAGAAACCCAGTTCTTGGGTCCTGTAATGTGCAAGATAAGACCACGCACATGAGACAACGGTGCAGTCAGCTGCAGCTCCAAGTGCAGGCATCTTAAGAACTTGCTCCAAGCAGCCCCCAAAGACACACGTGCCTTTATAAGCAGAAAGTCTCTGCACACCAACCTCTCTCCACATTATTTATTTCACACGTCTACAAAATCATTTCCTTTTCCACACCTGTGCTTCTGAATTTAGGGCAAGAAAACAAGATGAAAGATTACCATCTGACAATGGACTTTAGAGCAAGACCATTACATTCTTGAAAACAAAAAAAGGAGGAAAAGATGACTGCATTCGGGTGATTACTGTGAGAGAAAGCATAGGGCACCAAGAGAAACTGAGAGCATCATCAAGTAATGATGGCCCAGTTCAAAATGATTCTTGTATAGAACAAGTCAAAAGCTGAAGAAATAAGTACCCAATCGTGCAAGAGTGTTTACTTCATGCCCACTGTACACACAAAGTTAGGGCCTAAGCAGCACACAAATGAAAACAGACTATCTTAGCAAGTATTTTATCATGAAACATAATGATATTTTAAGTCATAACATACATTCACAAGAAGTATTCATAAGCAGACTATATATTTAAGTCTACCTTAAAAAGGACAAAATGAATGAAAATGTAGAAGAAATACCAAAGAACAGGAACCTGAATACACTTAGCACACCTTCATAATCTATTAATTATAAATATAGATCTTTCCTAAATCAATGTTAATTGCAAAGGGAATATTCATGATCACTGCTAAATAAACAGATGTTTGACTAACCTTACAACTTAATTACCATCATGAAAGATACATTATAATCTATCATTAAAAATCACCACATACAAACTTTGTTTTTAAAAGGTTTTTACAGTAACTCTAGGTTCTTTATTACACATTTAAAAATATTTGTGTCTATATGCAATTTATATGCTAGTTGCTAAGAGACAGGTGCAAGGCATGTGAAATTAAATGGGACTTCAGCAACAGGTAAGATTCCTCCACTAAAACTACCAAGATTGCCTTGGCTAATTTCATTAAGAAAACAACTCAAAATTGACATATGCGTCAGCAGTGGTATAATCCACAAATAGCAGGCATACAAGGTCCAAGTCAAAAATATTCCCCCAAAAAACAAACAAGCAAACTGTGTTAAGTCTAGAGCTAGACCCATAAAGCATGGACTTTTTACTAAAGAAACCAAGGTGACCTGCAAATTGAAACATTCCTTTAAGGCTTGCCAAGTAAATAAAACAATCTCAGGAAATTCCTGAAATTTACAAGTCTCAGGAGCTTCTCAAGATCATTTATGCAATAGCAACTTCTGGAAAGACAAGACTCTATAACCAGGTGAGCCATCGACCTCTAAGTCATGGAATTATTTCCAGTGTTGCACCTCAAGCTTACCATCAACTGGCACCTTCAGACTTAAGGAAACGAATCTCTTTAAATTGCAGCTCCAGTGCATTTTATAGAAGTAGCATCCAGTAAAGAAAGGTTATACAGATGACAGTGAGGGCAGAGGAGGCAATAGAAGGACAGAGAGGGTGCTGACCTTTAAATGTGGTACCAAAAGGACAAGGGCTATTTTGCTAGAAAGTAAAGACATCACCTTCCTCCTTGGCATCAGAGAAGTGACAGTAAATGCTTGGTGACATTCAGCAAAATGACAGGAGCTGCCTGAGGAGTGGAGTCCACAAACATCTAGGTAAAAATGGACATCTCCAGGGAGAACACCTGCATACTCTTAGGTTTAAAGCACAGCCACATACTGCCAGTGACTAACACATTCAATTTTGCTGATTTGAAAATGTTCCTACTACACTGGTTACGACAAAGGGTTTTAAAATAAAGAAACAAACCAAAGGACCAAAGGGAAAATGGATGAACAAGAGAAACAACCATGAATATCACAAGAGTCCAAGAGATCTCACAAAGCAAAAGTTACTTCTTTCATTCAAATGTCACTGGATCCTCTCTCTTTCTCAGCAGGTTTCCACATACCATGTACTCAAGTAGCTATTATGGGAGTGTAAACTTCTTACAACAGTCTTTACCCTGATCACCTATGATGGATCCATGCCACCCTAGCACAACACACTGTTCAGAGCACCCAATGGACTAGGACTAAACATCTCTAGCACCCCTAGGCTCCCTTAGTGTAGCAGTACTTCTACAGAAAATGTCCATGCTGCTCGCCACACTCCTTTCACACATCCTGAGGTCGAGGCAATACTGAGACAGAAATTTACAAAACCCAGATTAAGGAAAAAAGAAAAAAAAAGACTAGCAAGTGTGGTGGCACACACCTTAAATCCCAGCAGTTAGGAGTACAAGGTGATCTCTGTGAGTTCAAGGTCAGCCTGGTCTACACAGAGAGCTCCAGCAATACAGAGAGACCCTGTCCACTGGCTGTGGAATAATTCTTCTTCTAAGAAGTCCTCCATCTGGGAGGTTTTAGAACAAGAAAGACTCACTGAGCTACTATCTCTAGTGACCCTCAGAGAAAGTGGCAGTTCCAGAAGCTCAAAGCTGTTAAAAATGACACTAATTCTGCCCTTTGGTGACATGTCAATGGAGAATGAGAAATACCCTTTAATTTGATGCAATTTAAACATCAGCCAAGACACATCTTGGTGGCACATGTTGTCCTCTGGTCTTCTTGGTTCTATCTGGGATGAATCCAGCTTTCATGCCCACTAGCCCTGAGATTACAGCATCTTTCACCTAGCACTACCCACTCTCAGTCACCAGCTGCCAATCAACTGGACCTCCTCATGAGATAGAAGGTAGTCCTCACAGGGCTGACATACTGGCTTGGAAAGGTGGTGAGTCTGACTACTCAGGCTATCAAAAGGGCTTTCGGGATACCTGTCCAAACCAACACAAGGCAGCACGCACACTGAGAACAACACAGCAGCCCAATGACTTCAGGGCATTACACTCAATAAGGAAGAAACCTTTCATGTCTTTAGGGAAACACTATGGAGATTATTAATAGGTGTTCAAAGAAGTCTGTATTACCCTAAAACAAATAAGCAAGCAATGATGTACTATTTATTAAAAGCCAAGTTGAGGAAGTGAAGAAGTCTACTGTGTTCTATTCTAACAAGGTCTTTTACATCATTCTCCTATAGAAGGGGACTGGCTCTGTTTTATCACACAGTGTTAAGAGACACAGCTGAAAGTGATATTAACAAAGGTTGGGGAAGAAAGAGGAAGGGCTCATCACCAAGCTATCTCCCTCCCTGACTAGGTTTGGGGGAGGGAGGAATAGCAGTAGCATTTAAAGCTTCTTGTGTAATTTTAGGTAACATTTTAAATAAAGAAGTAACAAACAAAAGCAGGTAAAGGACAAAGTGCGAAAGGACACGTCACAGGGAGGTATCTTGTAAAAGTCTCATCAAACAAACAAGCAAAAAACCCAAAAACTAAAACCTAAAGCCCTTACTACTTAAATCCTTTTCCTTTCTCTTTGTTCTTGTTTCATGGTACTATGAAGCTGGGGATCAAACTCCAGGCTTTGTCCATGCTAGGCAAGTGTTTTTACACTGAACATCCTCTACATAGCTTTTACTTCTTGAGAAAGGACAAATGAGTACAGAATGAAACACCCACATAGATATCCTAGCTACACTGCATGTGTTCTCAAGAGGGAACTAAGGCTTCCCAGACAAGGGCCACAATCAGGCCACATTCTGATGTTTAAGGCAACTACTGGCCCCAACTGCAGGACAGAAAGTGAAGTCAGACCAAGTTCTCTCCATCATGCAGGGGAGAAAGATAATAACTGCTTCATAAGAGAAGAGCTTTCCAGAAGGGAAATACTTAAGTTCACCATTGGAGAAATGAGTGGCTGTGACACCTTTATTAAAGAATAAGTGAAAATTCCCCCAGTGTAAAACAATAGGATTTCTTCACACAGCTTTTAAGGTGGACTAATAAAGAATATTTGCAGCGGCAAGATTTTATTTGGTTAAAATACCATCATTCTCAATCGTTGGCCCGCGCCCAGGATTATTCCCACTGGGTCTCCAATGATGCTAGAAACACCTCAAAACACTTAAAAGGTATGGGTTTCAGCCATTGCTGCACATCATAAACCTCCCTCTGAGCCCTAAAAAAAATGGGGAGGAAGAAAAACAAAAGGAAAAGCTATCTATAACCTATCCTGGGAACTCGGAGTCAGGAGACCTGGGACAGGGTGCTCATCAGGGTTATGACGGACAGCCAGAATCTGCACATCGAAGCATCCAGAATGAACATGTTTGCTCACTCTGTGGACTGTACCATGGTGCTACCCTGGCAGGGCCCGGAGCAGACAATAATCCATTCCATTCCCTGATCTGCAGATGAGCTACTGTGTATCACAGCCTGATCCAGTGGTGTTGAAATGCTGATGAGTTCATGGCTTTGTTTCTCATTAGTGTTTTGTTGCAAATTTTGTGTGCTTTTTATTCCATGCTCATGCAAAAAGTACATGCTTAAAAAATACCCAACTACTTACTGAAGAAAGTGGCTTTTATCCATCCACCAAATGCTTGATGAGGAAGGGAAAGAGCCCCCACTGCTACATACATACACACACAGAGAGGTATGCACACTTCTATGAGAAACAAGAAGCCAGTTATTCTCAGCACAAGAGAGATTACAAAAAGCAGTTTTTCTCCAAACCTTGAAGCCAGACCTGAGATGTATGCTCACATCTGCCAGGAGGAGGTGTGGCTATTTTGTGCTAGCAAATAAAAAGGTAGACCAGCACTGTGCCTATGTCTTCGCTCTCCAACCCTCATCTTACTGGTCTTTGGCCGCCACGTCTTAAAGACTTAGGCCAAATGGTCTGGTCTCTACTTCCAGAGTGATTTCTCAAGAGACCATCTCATCAGTAACTGCCTGATTTTGTGCCCAGACAGAGGCAGGTACTTCAGCATGCCTGCTGCATCATGGCCAGCAGGTTAACTCAGGTGAGGCAGTCAAATACACACAAGAAAGAGCCCCCTCCACACCGCGTGCAAAGGACCAAGACCAGTTCCACAGGAGTGCTTTCATTTCTGCAACCCTTTAGTGGCTGTTCCTGCCGGTCCTCACTCTCCGGGAGTCACACTGCTCCTGGGTAGAGGGTTTAGGTTGGATTTATTTCCGTATATACAGAGGTTTTCTTGAAGCCAAGAAAGTGCCAAGCAGGCCCTTGAGGATGCAGGTCATGGGAGGCCAGATGATTACCACAGAAGAAATCATGGCATCTGTCTGGGGCCCAGAAACCACCCAGCAACAGGGAGAAGCAAGTTATTAAAAAAGACAATAAAATAAATAAATCAGCCTTCTGGGTTCACATAAATATTTCCCTAATCGGTAAAAGGGCAGTAAAGGGAATACAGAAAGAGTGCCTAACATTTAATGGGCATTAGGTAAAATATTATACTTCCAAAAGTTACTCAAGTGTGGCGGGGAGACTACGAGCTAAAATTACTTTTCCAAGTGACCAAGATACTAATTTCTTCTTCAGAACTACAGAGAAAGGGCCACACAAATGTCAAAGACCACTAAATGGATCCCCAGCCCTGAGTGTCTCTTCCTGAAATTGCCAACACGTAACATCACAAGGTCCTGTTCTTCTCATCAGAATAGTACGAGAGAAAAAGCAATATTGTTCCAGGCTACACACCTATGCACAGAGTAAAGTACCTCCACTCACACCTCCTGCAGCATGGTCCTTCCAAAGCCCTCTCTCTCCCAGGTCCTACAGCTTTCTAGGCAGAGCCTGGAAACAGGAGGCAAGAAAGTCTAGCAGAGGCAGGAATCTAGGGGGTGGGGGGACCTTCCTACGTAAAGCAGTGTCTGGTGACTCAGTCCTTATCCCACCATCTTAATCATTCTCTGCTATTTTTATGTTCAATGACAGGATCATCATCTCTAAGGGAAAGAAGGTAAAACAAAAAACAAAAACCAGACCCAAAATATAAAAACAAACTACTAAATAGATACAACAGGCTCTCCCCTGATCTGCTTTGTCCAGATAAAGGGCTGAACCTAGGACAAACGCTCCAAGTAGGCACTTGGAATAAGCACGTGCTAGTCCTTCCTGAACTGGGTTGACTATGCTTGGCCCAGGGAGTGACACTATTAGGAGGTGTGGCCTTGTTAGAGGAAGGGTGTCACTGGAGGTGGGCTTTGTGCTCCTCCTCCTAGCTGCCTGCAGACAGTCTTCTCCTGTTTGCCTTCTGAACAAGACCTCTCAGCTCCTCCTGCAGCATGCCTCCCTGGATGCTGCCATGCTCCCATCTTGACAATAATGGACTGAACCTCTGAACCAGCACCAACTAAATGTTGTCCTTTATTAGAGTTGCCTTGGTCATGGTGTCTGTTCACAGCAGTAAAATCCTAACAAAGACAACAACCCACAGTAAATCCTGACCCTTTGAGAAGAGGCAAATAAAATAATCTGAGACAAGACGGTAAATCTGAATGTGTGAATGTCATAGAAAGTCTGGGCGTGCCTTCTAATTATGAACACAGGTGGTTAAGCACAGTGTTACCAAGACTTCTGGGTAGATTATTCTCAGGTGTTCACTATGCTCCCAAGCGTCCAACCAGCAGAATCTGTCACTGAGTACAAAGAAGACCGAACCGGAGCCTGCTTTTACTCACAGCTGACTTTATGCTTTAAATACTGTCATGATGGGAATTTGGAGTCATGGAGCCTTCAACAATGTCAGACAGCACTGCCTATAAATCCTCCATCACGTCTTGAGCTCAAACAAGACTCTGTGGACAGTGTTCAAGTCCCTCAGACACATAGAAGGGCTGTGGGGAGCCATCATGTGTTTCATTCCCATCCCCAAGAAGCAAAATCCTCCTAAAGACAAAGGTGAGGAGACATAGTCATTTAAACTAGCAGCTGTGGTTGTAATTACTTTGCTGGTCACAAGTGCTATTATATGTTAATTAAATATAATTGCTTCACATACCTGTATGTAGGGGTGACAGTTTTATCACAATAGGATGCAATTTAATAATCTGCAGTATAATTGTGTAAACACAGTGGGCTGAGACACAGCAATGCTGCAAGCATGCACATGAGCATTCATTCCCATATCACTGTGTCTCCCAGCAGTGGCAGCAGAAGAGAGCAGTGGAGCCCAGGAGTAGATAGAACAGTCTCTACTACCCTTTATTTCAAAAGCAGCCCTTCTAGCTGTTGGGGGAAGGGGTGTGGCTCACAACAAAACCCAAGAGGCCTGGATCCCAGTCTGCTTCCAAATAGCACAAACAGATAAGGAATTAGGTGATTAGAGGCTGTCCTGCCAGCAGGGCTAAGCTCCTCTGGGAGCATGTATCTGCATGGCAAGGCTGCACAGTGTGCTCAGCAGTCTGCCGGGGGCCACCTCTCATCTGAACGAAGCCGATGCTCAGGCTTTCTACTTCAAGGCACATTTTCATTTTAAGTGTAAAGATATAATCATAAAAATTGGAGATAATTTATATCTCCAAAAATAGGTGGCAACTGGTTAAATAAATTATGGTACATCCATATTATTAAAAACTACATAACCATTAAAGATTCTGTTTTAGAAAATTATTTAAAAGGCCGGGGGAAATGTTCTGTTACAAAACATGAACAGAGACACCAGTGAAAGGCCATGAGATATTAACAGTGGTGATGTTTCCTCTGGGCTACAAGATTTAAGTAATTTATGTTTGCTTCTTTAAATTTTTTCCCAAATTTATAAATGAATATTTTACATTCATAATCAGGGACAAATCTGTAAAGGAGAGAATGGTGTAAACATGAAAGCAGAGGTGTAGGCCTCCTATCTCAACCTGGTTAACCTGTAAAACTAGTGAGTGAAGATGAGACAGGGAACTGCCCAGAAGCAGGTACTCCCAGAGCACAGAAACCTCTCCACAAATGACTAATAAAACTGAGACTATTAAGAAGCGAGATGTACAGAGTTGGCCTCACTACTACTACCAAACACACCTCACATGAATATGAAATGATTAAACAGGGAGTGGCTAGGGCCCCGTGTCCTGGCACTTGCCTAGCATGCTTGGGGCCTTGAGTTCAATCCCCAGTACCATTTACAAAGGAAGGAGAGGTAACTGGGTTCCCCTTCTGTCCAAAGTTAAACAATCAAATATTAAAATTAACTTTCTTTTTATGTACACTATGGTGCCTTCAAAAGCTGGTTATAGGAAATATTCTGATTGTGTAAAAACATTTGAAAAACAGAAACTATGTACAATATTAACAAAGATAAGCACTTTCTACTTTGAGAAAATGAAACACGTTGACTATAAAAAGATCCACTCAACACTGAGGAAGAGGGCCACTAACCCACCAAATCCAAATCCATGTTCACGACACACAGGAAGGCAGGTAAAACCGGGCTGACTGACTTATTAAGAAAGGGATGCCAGCATTTACAGAACCCACCCAATCCTGCTTCCTCATTGGTCTAACCAGATGGCTGTGGACTGAACAAGTCCAGGGCTTCAATCCCTGCCTGGGATAGTTAGGGTTACCACAGGCTTCCTCAATACCTTGAGGCCTCTTTTTTTTCAGATTCCACAAATAAAACTTCCTCCTTAAAAAAGAGAATGTCCTTGGCCCATCCAAATATGCTAGTCTTTCTGATAGCTGGAATTCACATCATAAATAAACACACCCACATAACTTTAGACTACATTTTTAGAGTAGGTCAGTGAGTGGCTATCAGCATTTCCCCACGTCTAGCTAGAGCTTGGAGCTAAGTGAGCCCCTGACAGACCTGAGCACACCTCTAGTAAACCTTAACAAGGAACACACTTTCCTTACCCCCAGTGCTAAGACAATGGCACCCAGAACACTAAGTCCACAGGACACACTTTTGTGCACTAGCACCTGCATTTTGTGCCATAAAGCACCTGCATTTCCTTCCATCTACATAAGAGCTATTTTATTTTGCTTTGCTAGAGCTAAGCACATTCTTTAACTTGTTCCTTCTTCCAGGCCTTACCAGTGCAGCTGACAGAGTCACATGAGATGCAAATCCTGGTCATCAGGACAACTCTTCACGAACCTTTTCTTCTTTCCCTGAAGTAAAACTGACCCTGAAAAAATACTAGTCCCACCTCACCATCAACTCCAATAATGAGCTATAAAACTCAAAGAGACAGCCTTCTCTTGTTCCCTAGCAAACCCTCCCGCCTCCTCCTGTCATCTTAACTGACACCTCTCTGGACACATTCTAAGCTAAGAGCACCATATCTAGTTAGCAGTTGGCTCTGTGACCTTGGGGATATAGCAGTGCTCATACAGGAAACTACTTCTAAATCAAGCTTTAAAAAAAAAAAAAAAAAAAACAAGCAGAAACCAAACTCCTGGGAGACAGCTTTGGTAAGCGCCCACTCTTCAACTGCTAGAGTAACAATCTACAGCAGGGACTCTCAAGCTCATGGCTAGCAGTTGAAAAAAATGAGCATTCTGAGCCCCAGTCACAGAGACTTTAACACAAGGAGTTCAGAACTGACACCTTAAGAGAAACTGATCTGGCCTCTTTTCAAAAGGAAAAGCTCAGCGGGAGGTCACTGTGAGAACCAACAGGGCACAGAGCTGTGGAAGGGAGACAAGGGCAGAGGTGGTCAGTGGCAGACCCTGAATACGCACCACAGCTCTACTGTTCAATCAAAATATATGGCACCAGCAGAGATCCACTTAATCTTTGTCCTCAGAGCAGTCCTGTGGAAGCCCAGAAGGCTTCCAGCTCATTTGCAGCAAATGAGAAGCAATAATGTTGGGTTGCCATATTTGCAGTGAATCTAACATTAGCAATCAAATGCAGAACTCTGTACCAAGGGATCCCTTAGAAGTGTATATATGGGCATCAGTTCCCTAGCAGGGAAGGAGAACAGAGGTAAAGGAGACATGGCAAGGTCAAAGAACAGCCAGAAACAGAAACATCAGAGACCCTAATCCCCAGGTTCAGAACATGAGTTCAGGGCAACCAAGACTCTTTTAAAAAAAACAAAAA